>NC_090615.1:1695368-1715557 GCF_004359215.1 Bremia lactucae | reverse complement strand
AGGCTTAAATTTGCGCGGCGACCTGTTGATCCGTTTAATTTGCTAAATCTTTGCCGATTGTCTTTGCAACAGTTTGGGGCTTCCATGCGAACTCCGACTACGGGATCAGCTACGGAGTGGCCGGCAACTTCAACTTTTGGACTTCGCAGAGCAGTGGCACCTAAACGGACCCAATCACCCTCGTCCTGAGGCGGTCGAAAGTCCCAAGGAAGTATTGCCAGCTGTGATGGAAAAAGTTGCTGCCACTTTTAGGCACCTTCCTGTCCGGCAGCAGCAGACAATTGTCGAAGAACTGGAGACGCTTCTGAAAAGACTCCGATAGTCTTACAAGAACCGGAGCGGGTAAGAACACGAGGACGGCTACTTATCTCGACTTCCGTGCCCCAAAACATTTCCACTCGTCGCGATCCTTCGGCATTCGAATACGTTGAGCTCCTTTCAAGGATAAGCAGACGACCTGCTTGTCGCGCTTGCGGCCAGCTGGGCCGTCGCCGCAACTCACGACTTTGTTCCCTTTCAGGGCTGCCGGCCGAACAAGAACGGGTTGCAATATTACCAGCAGCTTCACTGTCAGTAGAAGCGACGGACTCGACACAGACATCTACAGTATTCCAATCAGATTAGTCTTTCAATGCCAATTAACACTATACTGACTGGAAGTTCAGATGCCATTGTTTTTTTTTTCATTTAATATTTTATCCTTTCTGTATCAAAAAATAAAGTATCTTGCTATCACCTTCACTATCTCCTGTCGTTGTCAATTGCAGAGGTTGCTCGGTTGTTAATCGTGAAGATATGGCGATGTTAGCGCTGGGGGATATTCTCATCCAGACGTTGACCAATTAGACGCTTAAATGTAGCCAATCAAATAGCTTAGATTTAGCCAATAAATCGTATCTGTGTCCGGAACGAAAACGTCTGAGTCCGGATCAAAAACATCTGTGTCCCGAACGGCGGCCAAATATTATTTCCTATGAAAGGAATTAATATTATATGCTATGAGAGGAAATACGTAAAGAAGTACAAAATTAGGGCGTTGATCGATATTCACCCCTCCTTTGTTCCATACCCACCCCTCTTACTATATTAGGAGATACTTGCAACATTATTAGGCAACATGTTGATTACCCCTAACCCCTAACATCCACCCAATAGAAGATGTAATTTCTAGCAAAGACGCGAGGTACAAAAAAAAACGCAAATCAACTCATCAATACAGATGTCGTATTGTTCGATTATTCGTTTTCTTATCCTTCTTCTTTCTGTTCTTTGCGAGATACGTCTTGTTCTTCTTTGTCTTCTAATTAGCATTGGTTGATGCAGAGCATGTCCTTGACCAGTGCCACGGCATCATTCAAACTTCTCAGACCACTGAGAAGCAATTGCCGCTGATGTATAGATGGCGCAACTTCATATGCCATCTGGACAGCAGCAATTTCCTCTCCGAAGGGGCTCTCATCTGATATCACTAATATATTACGCTGAGTTTCCAGCAACCAATTTTCATCAAAATTTTCCTTTTCCAACACCCACTGCGGACTCTCAGCTGTTCTCTGGCGGAAGGTATGCTCGCAGGAATGTCCATTGTGGACACAAAAATGCCTGTACATGGACCATGGGGTTGTGCCGCAGCTTGAATCGCTGAAATGCGAGCCTTAAGGCCGCCAAACTCACTTTCCCAATCCCCGTGTCTGAATAGACTAACTCCACGCATCCAGAATTCCATAAACTTCTCGTTATGCACAAGCCAAGTCGGGGGTGAGAAGCAGAAGCTCCCTCACTTTTTCGTCATATTCCCGCTCGGTTTTCGCGAAAACAGTTGAGGTCCAGATGGTCATCGCAGCCGTGAATTCTCCTGGTATGTAAAGTCAGTACGCTGCTTCGCATAAATATTCTTAAAAATATTCGAACGGCAGAAAAGATTTTGGCCGTGAATGTGGCGGCAACAGCGGACATGAGAACGAGCTCTCGGTCATTTACAAAGACCTCTGGACAAATGCCATATTCTCTTTGCATGAAGCAGTATGCAAATGTGAAGGACTTGTCCGATGATGCTACCCCAATTATATGGAGTGACGGGAATCTATATGTATTGGTTTTATAAGTTGCGTCGAGAATACACAACTTCCTGCTCGAAAAGGATGCATAAATTGTGCCAGCCACAGGCACAACGATAAACAAATGAAACAGCTGCCGATTGCCATTTCTTTGGGCAAAATGCATCGCGCTTTCCGCAAGAGAATCAAGCAGAGCAGCCAAGGTAGATTTGCAAGCAAAAGCTGCGAGTCGACCCCTTGAACGAATATTATGCATGCATCCTGCGCAACGACGTTGCAATCATCACGTCGTTGCTGTCTCAGGCTCGTGAGAATGCGGTCTGGTCCCAGTCCTGCACTTGAAAGTGTGATCCCGTGTTTGCACTCTGACTCGCTCAGGACGCGGCCACTGTAGTGAGGGGACGCATGTACAAATTGTGAGTGATTGTGGTGCTGACATATACCAACAACTGACCAAGTGTTGAGTATTTTGAAAGGGCCACCAGTATTCGCCGAGCTGGTTAGCCTCTGTAGCGCGAGGTACATACAGGCCTGCCTTTCTGTAGTCAAAATAGACTGACGTGATGTCTCCATCGGGTTTCTTGGCGAAACGTTTCCTCCTTTTGATAGACACTGCGAAGCCTGCTTCAAGATCATGGCACGTGATCGCGTCTGTGGCCGCTTCCAGCGAGCCATAGACTAGCTCTGGTATAGGTGGAATGGTAAAAGTCATTTTATTGAGGGAAAAGAGAGACAACGCTAGGTGAGTCGGAATGTATGTGTGGAGAATGGCGCTATGGAAAGAATGAGTCGGGAATGGAAGCGTATTGCTTGTATTGGGCGGATGTTAGAGGTTTGAGTTGATCAGTGTGCTGCCTAATAGTGTTGCAAGTATTGCCTAATATAGGAAGAGGGGTGGGTATGGAACAAGGGAGGGTGGGTATCGATCAACGCCCCAAAAATGTTATCTTTATTAATTTTGAATTAATAGTTACAATATTACCAACGTTGGTAATATTGACGCAAAAAGATATCAATTCTATTGATTGGATGACTTAAGTTTGAATTAATCTCGCCAATCGACACAAGACACGATTGCGTGGTGCGCAAGTAGGCGCCACAGATGTTAGTTATTAATATAATAAAGCCAGTAGTAGATAGAAGGTCGTTACGAAGGAATTTAATATATAAATACAGCTCTACTTTTTCGCTATTTCAAAGCCTTCGAATTTACCTTCAGTAGCTGAGACTTCCTAGCTACTGAGAACCTTCCTCTGCACGTCGTGTAAGTGAAGTAGTCGAGGCGTCCTACCTTCACTGTAATCAGTGTAGGTTGACTAGTACAGTAGGGTGCCCCGTTACAACTATTATTTCTGGAAACTGCGCACGACTGTGGGCGCCTAAATCTAATTGTGAACTTCGTCACGATGACATTTACCGAATACAAGGAGACGTGCACGAATCGACACGTTGTGGCTCGAATTTTCACGTTTCACCAGTGTCCTTGACCTTGGTTTTTAGAAGTATTTAAGACGTCTTGCTACGGAAACATAAATCTTTATTTAGCTCACATTCAACCTTCGCTAGGTTGCACACCATTTGTTCTTTTGAGCGATTCAAAAGCCAAATAAGCGTAGCGCATTCTCAAATCACCAGAATCGAAGTTTTATGTTCGTCTAATCATTTGAGCTTGTAGCAATAATACCAACCCTATACAAAATATAGTCAGATTCGTTTTCGCAAGTAAACATTCAACAAATTGGCTTTAAACTACTGATCGAGTTTCCAAGCCAGTCAACATTCAATGAATTGGCTTATAGCTTCTGCTCGAGTTCCAAAGCCCATAGTCTGTGAAACCTTCCCGAGTCAAACTCGCTCGCGCTGACGTCATAGATAAGATCTTCCAAATGAAGGGCTATTACTAAACTAAAGGGTTGAGCCTTTTAGAGAGTCTTGCAAGAATGGTTGCTTTAGTATATCAACATGCTTTGTTTGCACGTCAATCTCAAATTGCTGGCTATTCCACTTAGTCGTTCATGCCTATTTTTGTTCCGTATCGGGTTCAAAGAAATTTACGCACTGTCCGCGTATTTGAAAAGCATTTGCCATACATGAGGGAGTAATTAGAAGTCGCGATGATTCTGGCTCGTTATTTTAGAGGAAGATGTATCTGTAAGAATGTGGATGGAGATTATTTAAATGAAATGTTAACGGCACCCTATTTTGGTTCACGGCACCAACCATTATTTAAATCATGTTCATTTGCCGCCCCAAAAAATCTTTGACCGACAATCACTTTCATATTGCGACATCATGACACTACAGAGCTGTAAAGAAAGTGATCTGTAGGGTCTTGTCTTTCTTTCGACTTCTACCGCAATGCTTAACGTCGAGCTCTGCTCTAAATGTTGCACTAAACACTTGCATTACTACGTCTATAGTGTTCAATATTCTGCTAGCTACAGCTTTGCTACCTTGAACAAAGCGGAGATCCGCGTGCTTCAATCTTGTAGGTTTCCAAAACTAAAAGCTTTCGGCTGGATCCTCAATACCGATACCTTATTCCTGCTCCTTTTCAGTCCAGAGTCCAAATATCATCAAACCGATCCACCTTTGTATTTTTACAGCGACGACAGCTGTTGTTTTCATTCTTGCCTTTCGCCGATATAGAAGTAACATAAGCCGACGACCAGAGCAATCGACCACCCTTTTCGATATAAATTGGTCTCTAGGTATCGCGAAACCCATAAAGCGTCCAGAGTTTTGCGACGCGAGCGCCAGATGTAGACATCTTTCAGTTTACTTCGGTAAAAGCACTGAGGAAGACGCGATCCCTTTTGCCACGAACTGCCATTCCCTCATGGTAGCTTGCAACCCATTAAGGATATAAGCCCGTAGCACGACTTTAATGCTTTTGGCCGCGCACTTAGCCAAGTCGATTATGCCACGCTTAAGGCCGTTTTCTACCCGAAGAATTTGTCAATTTGGCGCTCGTGAGGACTACGTATCCAACCTTCCAGCCTTCTGATCGCAGTCCAAAGCCCTGCTGAAATTAAAAAAAAAACAAGCCTGATTTGATCACGTCACCACGTGGTGCCGCAGCACGCACCGTCACGGTTAATTGCGATCGTACAGTCAATCCCTAAGAAACATAAGGTTGAAAAAGTGCAGTTTGGCAAAAAATCTTTACGGATATGATTTGAACATAATTTTTGAATGTTGGGGGCCGTCATCTGAAATGGGGGGGGGCGTTAGCAATTCCCTTACTTGAAGACTGATCTAATTTATGCTTTTCCTAGCAAATAAGTAATGTGGTGTGAAGCACTCTTAAAAATATCGCCTATCCTTATCAAAGTCTTGCGGATCGTGCTTTTGCGCGATAGACCGATTATATTTATCATCTCGTCTAATGCGCGAACGTAAATGGTAATTAACGGTTTATAAGCATCAACCAAATGAGAGGATATAAAGCTTTAAGCAAAGACGACCGGTCAAGGCCTAACTTGAGTGACTAGTCCTGAAATCCTTCCCAATTTGATCTCTCGCTGACGCTGATAAAGTCGGCTACGAGATCCCATTAGTGGGGGACATGGCGGATGTTTTTTTTTTCTTTTTCATATGTTGCTTTTTCTTTAGTTTACTTATGCCATTGTACGAGTCTGTGTGGTTTGCGAATAAATTGGCCTTTTTTTAAAAGGCGTTCTATAATTTGAAGATGGTCCGTCGTTACCAATATCCACGTCTTTGGATGATTTCGGTATCGGACGACTAAGGAACTTGTCGGGAACCGGGACATAGGGCGATAACACAACCGACGTCGAATGTAGGGTTCATTCAGTTTATTGGCCGTGGCAGCTCCAACTTGGCTACGTTTACATTGATCATTCGAATGATCTTGAATGGCCCAATCTTGCGTGTGTGTCATTGCCTCGACAAATGTTTACAACCAAGTCTCGATATTCCCACATGCAGTTGTATTGTCTGCCACCAGCACACCAAGCGCATGCTTTGAAATGTTAGGCCACAAGAGCTAACAAATGCCTTCGACAAAAATCGTCTGGACAAGCATCGGTTATGGCACGTGAAAAATAAATAGACATACGCACATCAATGTAAGGCCTGCGCAAAGCCAGGTCGAAGATGGTCAATTAATGCAGAGCCGGACTCGAATTCTAGTAATGGCTTCACACTTTTACCCTACCTCACGCTTTCATCATGCGATAATTTCATTACCGCTCATGTCCGCCGCATTCATAGTTTCTGTCATGGTCAATATGATGATAAGGCACCAATTAATATTTGTATACATTACTCGTGCCAAATGTTTCGTTTCGCGAAATTACACGACATGTAGCATTTTTACACCATTTAATTACGAAGGTACGATTACCATAGCGCGAACTCGTGGATTTTTAGCGGATATTCGTGACTCAATATTTTTCTGACCACAGTCATCCTGCCGCTTCATCCGTCTCGTTGTTCGGCACTTCGTATCCTGCTCGATATTATCTCCTCGCGAGCCTTGTTTGCTGGTCTAATCGATGTCTTAGTGTATCACTTCAATATCCATTGTAAGCCGCAAAGCCTGTTCGGCAAATGTAATCACTGAGCATTTGTGAGTCCAGCGCGGCCGTGACGCTGTTAGTCAGTTGGAAGGCGTTCAGTCACTGGAATCTCGCTGCGTGGGCTCGTTCCACATTATCCTACATTGTTATGTAGAAAGCATTAAGCGAGATGTAAGGCCCTGCAGCCAACGTGCATAGGAAATAAGGAGACGTGAGCCCATGATCAAGTTCGACTTCTCCAAAGCTTTCCTCTTTAGCGCTAAGGAAGAGGCTGAGAGCTGCGCCTAGAACCTGTACAAGTCAATTCAAAAGAGCTTGCGTGTTGCCAAGGCCTTGCGCCGGGAGCTTATAAAGGAGAAGCAGTACTTCTCGGATGAAGTGAATTGTCTAACCAACCCTCGTCGTGAAATCGACACCCTCCTCGCGGAACCTGAGGGTACCCACCCCTTTGATCATATTCTGCAATTATTTCAACAGGTTCGTCTTTTTTAATAAAAACCCATTCAATTGGACAATCTTCTGTTTAAAGGAGAATATAACCGTGATATTCCTGCAGAAGAATTAACTTCTGTAATACAGGAAATATACGAAGGTGTATAGACTCAAGATTCGCGTAACTCTAGTCCCAAATTTAAATAAATATCTTATACTATACGATCTTGATTCGTAGAAATCTTTATAACTACTACTCTCTAATAATTAATCCCTTTAATCCTTGCAGCGCTCCGCCAAGATCTTTGTTATACTTTACGCGACCTCAGAAGAAGCGTAAGACTTCAAATAATCGAACAGATTATGTGAATTTGATTTTTGTGTTTCAAATGAGTCTTTATTTTAAAGTCATGGCAGACCCATCCTATATGCAGCTCATAAAGAGTGTTGTAAAAGAACTGACGCAACAACAGCAGCTGCTAGAACATCTTACGTATCATCGTGCCGACTGGCATTCGTGTTGAAGGGATAAAACTTCTAATTGTTTTCGGTCGTCTTGAAGAATCAGCCCGTCTATTTTAAGAGCAAATGGAGCAATACTTTACGGCGCGCGGAATATTTGGCTGGAGGAATCAATCTCCAGGCAAATTTTCATACTTGCCAGCGCTCTTCAAGGTTCCGCTGCCCAATGATATCTAAATAAACGGCACGGCATCAATTCTGTAAACGACTTTGATACAGAAATTAGACACTGAATTTGTTCCGGCTGACCTTTAACTTCGTCTACGTGACGATCTGCATTGACATAAGGAATCCCACTGCAAAAAAGTTGGCCGGTTTGCCGCAATGGAATATTAACATTTACACCGAGACAGCATCACGATCTTCCATGCCTCGATTAAAGGGCCACTGCCCGTATCGTCGCCTTCGCAATTCCGCCATGATTCGAAATTGGCAATGCCCGACCGTTCCCCCGGCGTACGGTTCCAGACGAAACAACGCCAGACCTCACAGTCATTCTGCCGCTATTGCAAAAAGAAATGACATACGACTGACCAGTGCTTTAAAATGCAAAACTCAACACGCACACCACAGGTAACGTGCGTCGCAACGACAATCGTCAAGACCGCAATACGGTTGATTCTTTAGAAGAAGTTGACTCGGAGGCCGAAGAAGTTTCGGAAATATAATCCAGAGTCATCACTTTTTTGGCGAGAAACAACGACGAGGGCCTAGCCAAGGACGTGGTCATCAATGACGGTAAATGCGGCAACAAAAATGCCCGTATCCTGTCTATTTCTGGGGCGACATGTGACGTCGTAAAACCAGGATTGTTAGAGCGTGTTTTGGCAGTGAAGATCGTACAAATTAAGCGGCTCGATGGTTCCAACACTATAAAAAGACAGGCCAAAGAAGATTTGGTCGAGATTGAGTTCGAGGAACGAGTCTTCCGTGACGTCCTAGTCCTCGCATGCCCGACGGAGTCCAACATGACTTCAGTCTGGGTAAACCTTGGCTTTCAGCTCACTAACGAGTAATCAGCTAGCAAACGCACGAGGTACCTTTTCAGTCATCCTAACTCTTGTTGACAAGCCTACCAGTAATTCCTTCGCTGACTTTAATCGTAAGGTATATAACTGGAACATCAGGTCCGGATTGTCAGTCACAATAAAAGCTTTAGCATCAGCAGCGCTTGAACTCCGGTCACGCAATAAGCGCTGTTTCCTTAAGCCGAAGCCGAAACTTGCGTTCGGCAGCCCAGACCTTGCAAGCTTACATATGACATAATGTCAATGGGTAGTATCCCCCTCACTATCCCACGTCTCTCCACCATGTCCTTTCGCGGTATCGGGTTCGTAGCTGGAATCAATACCGCTTTCAACTGAATGTTTGTGCCCATATATATTCAGTCGAAATTGCTCACTAGGAGATCTGACTTGCAATTTGTGATCTCTTTAAAATAATATATTGCTTCGAGCACATATTCATTTGCGACGAACAATAATTCAGAGTATTTTCTTTTATATAAAGCAAGTCACAGTAGGTTCATAGCGCATATTATGAGTGAGAAGGTGAGGTACATTGAGATACTTCTAGAGATCCCTATGACCGTGTTAGTGTCCTATATACTATGCAGCTCTACAGGAGGCAGATCTCGGTCGATCGTGCTGTCACTGCTGAGCCTTCCGGTCCACGAGGGTCCGGAGTGCGAGTGTATGCTCTCGCGTTGTTCGTGTTGGCGTGGCGACCAGCGTGACTTTATTCAGCGCTGTTTGGCGCGTTGTAATCCACTGTCGAACGTCGTTGTTCAGGTGTTCTGCAAGTTCCATGATGATTGGACGTCCGTCCTCTGCAGTCGTCTGCTGAAAGAGAGCCGTGTCCATCGCGATGTTGGCTGCTCGGTCGGCCATCTTGCTATGCTCGCGGTAATGATGCGTCCAGCTGCGGATGCCGAGCCCGTCCGCGCATCGTCTCGCTTTCAGATAGAGTTGTCGCAGTCGAGGCTATTTCGGTACCCTGTGGCGTTGGTGCTGTCGGATGATCATATTGCTGTCTCCGATCACGTGCAACGGGCTGTAGCGAGCTGCCGCGGCTCGACGTAGTCCGTGGATGAGCCCCCAGTACTCGGCCGTGTTGTTGGTCGTGTCGACTCGCGCATACGACATGCTGGAAGCCCAGCAGATGTCTGTGGCGTGCGTGTCGATGTCGAGTCGCACGATGACCGAGCCTGACCCTCCTGGCCCTGGGTTGCCTCTCGATCCTCCATCGAAGAAAAGCAAGAAGACGGAGCGCGACGCGAGTGGACGTGGAGATGTGCGGTCGCGGTCGCGTTCCGACAGCAGGTCCTGAAGGGTGGCCACGAGCACCGCCATCACCCCCCCTCTCGGAGTCCGGTGCGCATCGCTGTCGAAGTCTCGCATCAGGTGTCCGAGAGAATTGAGTCCACCGTGGATAGAGGCGTTAATGACGGCTCTCATCACGGTCGCTGAGGCGGTCGGTTCGTGTCGCAGTCGGAGTCGTGCACACCAGATGGCATGCAGCGTTGCGACCGCCGTGTGCCGCCAGAGTAGGCTGGCCACTGGGTAGAGCTCGTCGCGCAACGGGTCCTCATCTTCCTCGTAACTCAGAGTGGCACGAACAGCGTTCCAAGCCCGCTCGGGTGTCTCAGGCATCTCGAGGCTGAAACACACACGTGGTGCGTCGTCTATGTTCTCGCCGAGTTGTTGCCAGCGTGCGCGGAAGTCTGCCCACGCCGTCGCCGCGACTGGACAGTCCCAGAAAACGTGCTTGACGTTGGTGTGTTCAACGTCGCTGCATGAGGGGTGCGGGCACGTGAGGTTGCTGCTATCGTGGTTCCAGAGGTTGAGCTTGTTCGCCTTGAGCCGGAAAACCGGTTCGCGCTGCGTATGGAGAAAGACCGGGAACTCGCTGCGTCTCGGTCCATTTGATCTGCCGCATTTCATCGAACACGGTCGAGCTGCTGCTTGCCTGTCTGGCCAGCGCATCATCGCGTGCCTTTTCTCCCTTCTCTCGACGTCTTCGTGTTATCATCCCCCTGTACTGCTTCCTCCTTGGTCGCCACCGCCCTTCACCACTGTAGAGACTCACGAGCCGCGAGAGTACCGGATGTCCCTGGAACGTGACTGTACTGCCCGGCACGTCTGCCAATGCTTCACGCTCGCAGTCGCTCATCGATGCCACTGTACGTGGATCGCATTGCAGTAGAGCGTCCGAGTAGATGATGCTGCCCCCGTTGTCCGTTAGCATCCACGAGTGGTGCTGCTGCAACTCCACATTGACCGGTCTCAGTAACGTCGGTGTGTGCGGACGGTAGAGAAGCTGCGAAAAGTTGATCAAGAGTGTTTCACAAAGGCGCCCCGCTGCCCGTCGAGTCGACGGCCGTGGATCCGGAGACTCGCGCATCTGGAACGTGATCTCGCCTCTCCTGCTCCACGACCACTCGATGACATCTCCGAGCGTTCGCCGACAGTCTGTCGCTCGTGCAAAGTCGCCAACTTTAAAAAGAGCTCCATGACCGTTGTGTAGCCAGGTCGCGGTATCCAGTGTCGCGTGCCGGAGCCACTCGTCGCAAAAGGCTCCCCTGTGATCCGCCCATCGCCGCACCAGATCCACCACTCTCGTCATCGTGGTGGCATCGATGCTGAATACCACCTCGCCATCGTGCCACCGCGCATTGCTGAGGCTGGTTTGCACTGCCTCACTGGCGTCCCGCACAAGCCGATGCTCCGCTGCCGAGAGGGTGCCGCCGTGCACGGACCGCACGACTGCTGCTCCAGATGCCCACATCGTCGAGCCGTAGAAGTTCGCGTCTTTCGCCGTTGTATCGAACCTCGGGGTGAGATAGACGTCAGCGCCCTGCCGCCCTGCCATTATGATGTCGTCGATGGTCCGCCCGGCTCCTGTCGATCCCGACGCCCACCGTCCAACTGCCATTGCCGCCATGGTGAGAAGCTCCGCTTGAATATTCGGAACTGCAACCCCGCCTTCAAGTACGGGTAGCTCGGCCTGCATCTCGCCCATCCAAGCTCGAACCTGCTTGCCATCTCGTTTGCCCCAGACAAAACGTTTGACGAGTTGCTGTAGTTGGTCGACAGTTGCTGTAGGCGGCCAGACGTGTCTGGCAACGAAGACGATCTTTGGTACAATGACCGCTGCAGCAAGCGCGGCTCGTTGCCCTACTGTGTTAGTTTTGGCCCGCGCGAGGTGCAATCTCGCGTTGATCGAGCTGATACACGCTTCCCAGTTGGCCTTCGTCGCGTCACCAACACTGACTTGAATACCGAGGTACCTGCAGTGCTCGCCGTCGCGCAAGAGCTTCACATCACCAAGAGAGGCATGATCAACGACGACACCACTGCGGAGAGGAATAGCCATGGACTTGCCGGCGTTGACTCGAAGTCCGGATGCCGTGCCGAACTGTGCGAGGATCTCCAACACCCTGCTGACTTTCTGTGGAGACCGGACGTAGACAGCCGTATCGTCGGCGTAAAATATAGCGCATATTATATGTTGAATGCCGCTTCGATTACAGCTTCGGAATCGATACCTCGGAAGGATGTCATTTCGTATGTGGTGGGGAAAGATGCAAAGGTATTAAAATCAAATTTATCGCTCATATACTGTCAGAACCAGTCAATTAAGTGAGACCTTGACCAATCATCTTTGTTAAGAGCTTTATAACCACTCATCTAATTAGTGCTTTGAAACGTTTCATTTTCTTTAATTCTCATTTTTCGTTTGCACGTAGGAGAAATGATAATAGAAAGCTCTCAATGGGTCAAAGGTGATATCATTTACCGTAATACTTATCAGTGCGGATTTTTAGGACGATTACGGGAATTAAAGTCGAGGGTAATTTCCCCCGTAAAGCTTAATTTAGTAACAGTCTCTTCGTTTGACATGTCGCTGCTCGAACCGCTGTCCAGGATCCACGAGTCAGAGTCAGCTGTCGTACCGGTCCCAATGGCTAACACAACCCGGCTCGAAACCGAATTGTCGTCGCTTTTTTTAGGACAGTTGGCCTTAATATGACCAGCCTCGCCACAGCCATAACATTTGCGAGAATCGGCACTTCCAACCCGTGCAATGTATCTACTTTCGCGCCCTCCTTGGTCGCTTCGTCCACCGCCGGGGTAGCGAACTCCTAGCGCGCGGCTTGATCGAACAGCTCGGTCTCGGCCTCCTCCGCTATTCGTCTTCTTCATGCTGATTTCAAAAAATCGCGAACGCAACAAGCTCAGCAGCTTGTATAAGGTAATCAGGTCGTTGCGCGTTCATCCGAGTTAACATCGCGGTTTGAATGTGCGAGGGTGCCGACTTGCATAAGCATTCTAGCACACTCTGCTCCGAGTTACCCGACCGTTCTGCCACGTACACAAGGTACTGGTAGTGCTCGGGCCATGTCTTGTTTTAACCCTTCTCGCTTATCATTAGCTCAATTCCTTTAGTAGATGGAATCGGCGTCATGTAATGCAACAGCATGCTGTTCAGGACGTGTTCGAGTGTGTCAGACACCGACGACCACACCGGCAGCATCTTCTCGTAATAGCTGAGTGCCACTCCATCCAGCTTACCACTCAGCGCGAGGACCTTAAACTCTTCTGGCCAATCACCTCCACTCATCAGCTGGGCTGCACCGAGTCGTTGTAGGAAACGCATACCCCACGCCTTGAAGTCGGCACCCACGCCTGGGTATGTCTCCTTACCCATAAACTTGGCAAAGCCGGGCCAGTCCAGGTCCCGAGGCTTAGGTATCTTCAACCCATAATCTTCACGCGGCGCAAAATTCTGCGACGATCTCGGTGGCTGATTCAGGTTTACTTGCTGCGGCGGCCGATTAGGCGACGGCATGCATGGCGTTACAGGCGGCACGGCATTCTGCATGGGCTCATCTAGTGAGCCCCTCCTCATCCGACGGCCCCGCGCTCTGATTAAGTCAGTGAACGCGCTTGAACCATTGAACAAGTGCTCGGAAGGATGCGTGGGAGCAGCATCGGCACGGCGACTCATCTGAATTTGCATCTTCAACTGGTTTGCCACAAACTGAGCTTGTTGCTGTGCCATCCCTTCGAGGAGTCCTTCAAGCCGGTCCATCCGCTCAGAGATCGCATCAGAAAATACGACTCGCGCTCTCTTGGGCTTCGGACGCGTCCAAAGCCGATCGCGTCTCCTCGCGCATCCCGGACGTGTCAGCAACCACGTTTTGTGCGTGAATGTCCGTCCCGGCGACGTCGCGTGCCGGGGTTTGCTGGTGGGGAGTCGAGTCATTGTCGCTTGGGCTCATAACCTGTTGTTTGCTGCTTGAGACTTGGATGGTAAATTGAGAACTAAATGTATTTGAGCCTTTGATCCTAGTTATCTCTGTGTCCGTTACTTTCAGTTTCTTCTGCGTAGGTTTCGTGTCATTACTCGTCCGTTACGATAGTCGCGTACCTTTACCACTAGTCGCGCCCTTTCACATCATGGGTCGCACTCCTTCAACATCACGAGTCGTTCTACTTCAACACTTGTACTTGCGTAACCAGGTGGCGAAACTTGCCAACGTTATCCGGAAGGTCCCGGCTGTTTTGTTCGCGAAGATTTGTGATTTGATCGCGCAAACGTCCTTGCAAATCGGCGGATCGAGTGCCAACACTCGTTATGTTGGCCTCTTGGATGATGTGTCACTGCGCAGCACCATGCTTTATTGTTCGGCCCAAACCCGCTAGTAATCGCTGCATTATCACAAGGTTGCCAGTTTAATCCTCTTGCGAAGAAATAATATTCCGTTTGTTACCTGTATAGTTGTAACGATTCTGTCATTTTACCTCCGGTAAGTTGGAAGTTTCACACCATTCAGTGTCAACTCTGATAACTGCTGGACTTTTTCTTTTCTTCTATATATTCTGCTTGTCTTTGCACGGCCGCGACCATAGACTGCTGCAGCTGACCATGCTGATCGGCTGAACATATTTGACGTAGCAATAAGTGACTGCAATTTACTTGTTATTTTTATTTGTTAAGCACAAGCCAATTACTTAGTCGAATTAATTGTCCTAACTTTTTTTATGCTGATGCTTCGACTGAACGAGAATTAGGTGGAGAAACCTGTGCCGTGATTGGATTGTTGTCGAGCTAGTATTTTCGAATTTTTCTGTAGATTCGAATGTCTACGGTACTTTTCTTAGCAGCTGACTGCTGTGCTCTACTAGCCGCACTTTTAAGCTCTTACGTGAATCGGAACGTCGCGTCGAACTCAAATGTTTCTCGAACGCGCAAAGAATGCGGCCAGTCCGATGATTGGATTCGAGCAGATCTTGACGGCAACGGTCAGCTTTGTACGGATTGGATACCGACATGTCAACTAATGAGCTTTTCGCTATGTGTTGAAGTAGCTTGTCATGGGTGACGACTAATGAATTGAAGTGCTGACCTTCCAGATAAACAAACTGACTTAACCCTAAGCAAGACGAATTATAGCCAAAAATGACAACGTCTCGATATAGGTGCAGTTTCTAAATCCGGTCGGAATTACAGCCACTGAAAGCAAGTGTCTGTCCACAAAAGTGTGAAACTCACAAACGTCAAAACGATCACTGATTGACCCAAGATGGTGACGGCGGCGGGGACGGCGGCAAGGCCAACAAGTGCTACCACTTGGAAGGACTTGCGGGACACTAGGTGTATCCTAAAAAATGAGAGTGCTAGCCAATTAACATGCATGTCCTTGAGCAAACCGCTTTTTCTGTCGTTTTCCTGCTTTGCTGCTTTTCTAACTGTTTTATGATTTCCTATACAGATATCAAGTATACTTAAAATGGTATCCCAAAACGATTGCCCAAATAACACGCCTGTCCTACCTAGCGACTGGCCGAGAAATCGCTAGCGCGCCATCAGGCGGCCCCTTGCCAAAGTTACTGGCTGCGGCCGGTTACGGCGCCTCCTGCTCCAAATCCTGTGTGCAAGCTGTGTACCACATCATGACACGCGTTTCTTCTTTCCGAAAGTTTATAATCATTATGACCGAATTGGAGACCGATGCCCGCAACTATTAGATCTTGACTTTTTTAATTTTCTTCTTCCAAATTAAAAGCAAAGGTCAACTGAATGCTCGGATATATTCTTTCTGCACAATTAAAGCGCTGTCTAGTTCTACAGTTGATCCTCTCCAATTTAACGAAGGCTTCACCTTTACACCGTATCAGATGATACCATGCTCGCTTTTGCTTTTAAAGAAGATGCCTTTGTAAGTAGCATCTCATCGCTCTACCTGTAAATAACTTGACCACGAAATAATTTAGATGGAGGCTATACACATGAAAATCTTAATTCTCGTCTTCGGCCATTTGTTATGAAGCATCTAAATTCCTAATTCAACGCGTACGAGCCAAAAAAAATCAAATATTCATTTGCAAATCGCTGAAAGAGCAGTATAAGCAATGGAAAAAGTTGTGTGAGTATCGATGAAATGTTCTGACATTAATAGTAGAGTTAGTTCTTTTCTTACATATCTGCAGAATTCTTCATTATTATTACGATAATTGTCCATTTTAACTGTGGTGGCGCAGCAAAGGTTTGTACATATCTGCTGATCGCGCACACAAATGTTTCACGAGAAAAAAGCGTTTCTTCGTGGTCGCGTGACGCTAGAATAATTAAAGTCAACTAAAGTAGTGCGAAGTCGCACAAAAACGTCAGCAACAACCCTTTTTACCAGTCGTGTTTTCGCGCCATACTCTTTCCCATTACACAAAACCTGCTTCGTAACAGGCTAAAGTTGCCCTATTGTACACAAACCCGTTAAGGAAACTTAATGTACTTGTTGAGATGGTCAATTACTTCATGTGAAGTAGGTAGAGACCTAAACTGATAGGCTCACCCTCCTAACATACATGAAGACACACCCTGTCTTTTACGTGAGTCGTCTAAAACGTTATGTAGACCCAAATGAGGTCACAAATCCTCAACAGATGGTGGAGAGTAGAGAGGCAAAATACTTGCCTCCGATCCTTTTCCATGGAATCGTAAAGGAATCGGAAGGCAAGGAATATCACGCGCGTAATGCGGGTCTTTCAGCATCAATGTCTCCAAGATGACGATCTATTAGGTATTTATTCTAGAAAAACATCAATATAAAACCTTCTTTCACAAAAATATTTAAAATGTTATGTCCAGCCGAAATTTCGGGCGTTCATAACCCTGACGATCCTTCGCGCGGACATCATAAAGATTTGAAGTCAGTCGCAAGGCTTGACCCTTGAGACCCACAAACGTCGCTCGGCAGCGCTTAACGCATGCGACGGAACGGACGAAGGTAAGGCAGCCGCGAGTAGGTGGGCGAATTCGCCACTCCTATCAGGCGCCGCCTGCACTGATGAATGCCGGTGGGAATCAACGCTTCCTTGTTGGAAGGTTGCTTGCGCACTGCTCCGTGAGGTAGAAATATCAAATCCCCTTCCAGTGGAGAGGTCACCGGAAGAGTTTTGACTCTTGGGAACCGATCGATAGTCTTAGTATTGATGTTCCCGGCTTGGTGTGTGCCTATGAAAAGAGCACCAGCTGAGACCTCTCCGCTTGTCTCAAATGGACTAGCAGGAGTAGCGTAGTGAGAAGAAACAGGGGGGTACAGTACCGCCCATGCTTTCACACGAATGAGGGAAAAATTACTTCGCTGCGACCGCTGTTTTATCGCATCGTAGTGCGGCTAAAAGCGGCCCGTGAATTCTGCCTTATATTGGTCAGGCGTTTATTTTGAACGCAAAACGACCGGGATCGGGGGAATACGTCCAAGTGATTTCACCTGAGCCTTTTATGTAGAGTCTACAATAGCGCGCTCTAGGAGCGATGCTCTCGCGTTAGCACGAGGCCATTGAGATGGAGGGAACATAAGTGATATGCCACCCGTTACATAGCTACGTTCGATACGACTGGCTTGTGACACTGAATGAGCACGCTCACGTGTCATCGGTAGAGCCTTACATTTAGGATCCTCTATGTCAGAAGCATGATGAATATAAGTATGAGCATAAGACGTTGTGGTTTTACCCAACGGAGAAGCGGCTGCGCCTTTATGGGCAGCGCTCTAATTAATGGTCGCTGCGCTAGCCAGCGCATACGACTAGACAGCATTAGAAAATTTTGTTGTCTCCCGTTACGAGCAATGAGTGAAGTTTTAAGGTCAATAAAGCGCCATCATCCTTCCTTATTAATTCGCTGTACTCATCACTACAATGAGGTGATGGCAGCGGTGTCGACTTATTGTAGTCAACAATGTGCGACGGATCTACATCTTCACTGTGTAAGTAGGGTGGACCATTCAGTCCAGTTAACGCGACAGCAGCAGTAGCTGTCGGCGTTGTAATTGTGGCACTGAGCGACGGCTGCGTGCTTCGCGCGTGGTTGAGTGGGTGCACTTGCAGACGACCCACCAGTTTTGCCCCAATCAGGTGGCTTCTGCGCCAAGTAAGACACAGGTAGCAAGAGAGAATGAGAGAACTAAGCGGCACGTACAGCAGCTCGCTGTTCCTCGGTCTTCTTTGACGAATTCGCAAAATGCAAATTCGTTCTTAAAGGAAGGGTAGTGTAACGGGCTAAACCGCCTTTTGTAACACAATCCCCGTTAAGTACACAAAGTCTACTTAAGAAGATGGTCTATTACTTAGGTGATGTTAACGTACCTACTACTTTGGTGTGGTTCACCTTGTGAACCGACCCTTGTGTATGTGATGTCCCTGAAGGCATTCACATTAGCGGGGATGACGACTAGCTTCATGTATTACGCGAGGTATTCAGTAAGATACGCTCGCAATACATATTAGTGTATATCTAGAGAGATATCATTTTAGCATTGGTTGGAAATAGTAGTTTATATATAGCACGATTAAAAATTAATCAGTCTGAAAACTACTTCCTAGTTCACAAGTGCGCACGTGGATCCGTATTACCGCTCCTGTGGCGTCACTTAAACTAAGGCTAATAGTTCATTGGGTGAGGTCGCTTAGGAGTCATCACTGCACATGAGATAAGACGGTCAAACCGCTTCCTCGCTGTGCTAAAGTGTATGCTTAAGTAAAGCGTGGCCGTATTAAGACGTGCCGGCCGACACTAGCCGACATCCCTTCCGATGTGAATACACATATGCGTATCAAATACACAAGGGTGGGTCAATTTGGCACCACCCCCAAGTGGCAGGTCCAAGTTCTCGACCACAGCACATGGCCAATGTGACGTGGCAATAATTTCGTAGCACCTCCAGGTAGTACAGAAATTGCATTTTAAGTAGAGTAGCAGTACTTAATCGTACTTTTTCTTCAACACTATAGCATTCATTGTTTTTGCGACCATTTTTTGGTCAGCATATTATTTTTGTTTGTCGTGCGCGCTTGCCAGCGCGCCGCGGACTTTTCGTGTGATGGCTAATTGCCCATCCACAAAGTGTTGATTTTTGCTCACGCTCTTGGCATCTGACTCGCCTACGACACCACCGAGAGGTCGGTCATAGGATGTAGTTAACATTAACGAAACTCGTTATTATTTTGGAGCACAGGGATTCCTTGCCGTGATTCCATACTGACCACTGCTAAATTGGGAGGTCACCAGGGCAAGTCTCTGTCTTTGACATGATACACTCGCGGGTCATCGTCATATTGACGAAACTTTGACCCTCTTTTGCACCAAGCACAGTGAGGGGCCCTTCTCCACTAAGACTCGGGCTGCGCACAAACGAGACTGCGTCCGAGGATGGCGCAGTTCGTTAATATAAAACGGTGTCTCGCCCAACTGGCGTGGACACTGTTATTTAAAGCAAACTCCATAAAGGGCAATTGCTTGCTCCACTCTTTGGGAGTTGCTATAGTACGCAAGACATCCGCCACGACCGATTGGCACGTCCCGTTTGGCCATCGGTGTGGGGATGATCTGCGGTCGACAAATGGAGCTTGCTACCTAGCAGCTCGAACACATGTCGCCAGAAACCAGACGTAAAATGTGGATCCCGGTCCGATACTATGGACTCGAGCATCCCTTGTAGTCAATATAGATCCAGGAGCAAGAGAGCTGCCTCCTTGCCTGTGATCGATGTTTCACACGGTGCTAAATGCACCATTTTGCTCAGTCTGTCTACAAAGACGACGAGCCTAGTCCGACCCTTGTGGTCGGGCGGTATGCCAAATATGACGTTCAGACTTAACGACTTTCTACAAGCCGTTGGATTCGGTAGCGGCTTCAGTGGCGCACTGCTGGACGGTGCAGGCTTAACGCGCTGAATTTGTTCGCAAGAGCGAATATAGTTGGCCACCTATCTTTATAGGCCACAAAATTACTCTGACCCTCGTAAGAAATATATTTTCACGGCCCAGATGCCCACTTATTGACGCATCATGGAGCTCGCGAAGGATCATACGCTTGAGATCTGTGTCATGGAGCACATAGATTCTCAAGGGAACAAAAGGTGACAGCTGGTGCCATAACAAGCCATCGCTGTAGCTAAAGCGATTTAGCTTAGCTTTTAGGTGCGACGGAAGGGTTAACTTTCGTCCACTAAAATGATTTAACAGCAGGCGACAACGTTCGTCCTGACTGTAGCTATCTTTTATCTCAGAGGCCAATGAGCTCATCAGGTGGTATGCCTTTATGGCTGCCAACGTCGACGGCTGAA
>NC_090615.1:1642533-1694001 GCF_004359215.1 Bremia lactucae | reverse complement strand
CTTTACTGATTTTACCTTGTCTGGGTCTGCTCGTACACCATGTGTACCAACGATGCAGCCCAGTACAGGTATCTCAGGGACCCATATAGCGCACTTTTGCAAGTTGAAGTCCAATTGAACGTCCTCTAAAGTCTGCAACACACAGTGTCTAAATGACGCTTGCGCGACTCTATTGCACTCAGCCCGTCCTCCGTTCTACTATGCACGAAGAAATCGTTAAAGTAATGGGGCAGTAGGCACGGTGGTGACTCATCACGTGAGCCACCACTCGCCTAAATGTCACCGGTGCGTTTTTCAACCCTTGAGGCATCACAAGCCACTCCCAAAGCATACCGCTTGGGGTGCTTACAGCTGTTTCAACTACATCGGACTCTCTCATGAGTACCTGATAGTAGCCATCCTTAAAAATCCAAGGCGAAGAAGATAGCTGACTTTTCCATGGAGTTCAACAAAATATTTTTTTGCGGGATTGGCGTTTGAGCCGGTATGGTCGCCAAGTTCAGCTTTTTGTAAGCATGAATCGCGCGCCATCCACCTGTGGCTTCACGCACACAAAAGGTCAGGCTGTAGTGAGGCGAATTGCTCTCAAGTACATGTCCCGCCTTGGCTCGCTTGTCATAGAACTCATCGATGTAATCGACTTGTTCTTTCGGCAACGGCCATTGCCTGGTCACACAATACTTGGTGCCAGGTTCGAGATCTATTTCGTGCCTGATGCCCCTAACTGCTGGTAGGCGGCTCGACGCTTTTTTTCGGGACACATCGCAATGTTTCCACAGAACCTTTAAGGCCGACCGTCTCTCAAGGCATCCGGGAAGCGGGTGCCGTTGCTCTCCTGGCTAACGCACCCCTTCCAACCGCAATAGGCTTTAGGCACTGTACCGGTTCATGCAACGCTTAACATCCTGTCAGCTCGCTATCTACTGTCACAGGCTTTTGGCTCTGAACAGGACATTGGACGCATAATTACTTGTCATCGATTTTTTCACTACCCCAGTCTCCAGGAGCTGGGAAAGAAATTGTGACGTTTGACATCCCATCGATGCACCCTCAACTTTGTTCGACACGACATCAGTTGCATAGGTCTCTCGCAAGAGCACATCATTTCCGGTGTCCTGTATAAAGTTCGCAACTGTGCGTGTACGCCAGTCTATCCATGGTTAATGTTTTGCTAACCATGGCATGCTTAGGATGAGGTCATACAGACTCTCCATTACTTGCACTGTGAGCTTCTCTTTACAAGAGAAGTCACTAAAGCTGAAGGCGAGTTCTACCTGAACTCCCTCAGACTTAACGAGCGCGCCGTTCGCTAAACGAACGGTCGCCTCTTCTCGCTTGCCATCCTGGCAAAGCGACTCAAACATCGCTGGTCTCTTTCTTAGAGCCGCGAGTTTTACAAAATTCTGTGATGCATCCGAATCCACTAGGAGGGCGATCACCTAGTCATAGCCTCGTACATGAGCGCTATAGACCAGCAGGGTTGAGGTCTGAAAATTTTAAGACCTCAGGGACTATGCTACCCATTTGTTCGACAGCTCGAAACTTTGGGGTAGCTTCAGAGTCCGCGTCAGTAGAGCATCCCACCCCTACTGCCCTACTGCGCTCCTGCTTTCCTGACATCTTAGTGGTCGATGCAGAACTCATACATCTCGCACGCTGGTTCTTGCCACCGCTTTTTGGGCAGGGGGTCCTCTTGCTGGGCATCTTTGCCCGAGCAGGAACCCTGGCATAGCAGCGAGCCATCATATGGCCGCGCCTGCGCCATTTAATACAGACAATGTCTACGTTGCCCAACCCCATGGAAGCGGTATCTGACCTCTCGGCCGACGGCTTATACCAAGCTGTTACCGAGGCACTGTTGAAGGATTATTTCTCAACTAGTGCAAATTAAATTTCCTTTTCTATCCTCGACGGTACCTTTCAGAAGGACCTGTCGCGATGGGACGTGCAGTAGTACGTTCATTAACGTGGGCAGCTTAATGTGCTCCGGAATCGGATCTACGGTAATAAATGCCGACAGCGAGCGCATCTCCTGCACATACTCTTGCAGAGATCGCTTCGCCTGTCGCGTTTCAAAGAAGCGCGCCTGAAGTAACACTTCGTGGTTCGGCGGCCGGTACATGGAGCGAATCTTTATCTTTAAGAGTGCCCATTGAGGGAAAACCTTTCGTCTTCCATAAGCGACAAGTAAGCCCACTCTGAGGGCTAACCGCTCAGATGCAACATGGCGAACGACATTATCCGGCTGTCGTCCTCGATGAGCTGCACCACACCGCATCGCTCCAAGGCTAACAGCCACTGGACAATCGTGTGCGCTGCAGTTCCATCGAACTTGGGCGGGTCCATCAAAATGAGCCTCGGCTGATGCGGCCGAGCGGAGAGCATCTCAACAGTCCTGTTGAGAGCCTCGCTTCAAGCTTGCTCTCGCTTAAGCTCATCCTGAGTCTGAGTGACGGACTCCGCCGCAGCATGGCTTTGTGCCTCGGACGCGACCCTTCGCTGTCTGAGCACGAACGCCTTAAACTGCTTCAACTGAGCAACATGTTGCTCAGGAGGACTACTCAAGAGCCTATCCAGGGCTTGTTCACCAAGTCTGCGCCATGTGCTCAGCCATCTGCCGGGAAATGAGCCTAGCGTGTCTTGGAAAGGTTTGCTAGGGCTACTATGTGTAGACTGGCACATCTATTGCGGCCACGCTTTACTTAAGCACACAGCTTAGTTCAGCAAGAAAGCGGTTTAACCGTCTTCTCTCACGTGTACTGAGGTAGTTCGTGGGCGCCTAAGCGACCTCCCCAACCAACTATTAGCCTTAGTCTAAATGACGTCACGGGAGCGGTTATCCGGCTCCACGTGCGCACTTACGAATTAAGACTTAGGTTTCAGGCTGATTTATATTCAATCGCATTCGATATAAAATCTATTTTTAACAAATATAAATGCCATCTATAGATACGCACTTATATGTATTGCGAGCGTATTATTCTAAATACCTCGTATCTTGGATGATGCAAGCCGTCATTACGCATTATACTGGGCGTTATCCCTTCCAATGTGAATGTACCTATGTGCATCACATAGACAAGGGTGGGGTCTAATTACTTCACTAAGTAATTGACCATCGCCTGACGTACACAAAGTGAACTTTAAGGACATAGGGCAACTTTAGCCCGTTACACTTTGTGAGCTCTCTTAACAACAAGTTGGTAATTTGCGTGGGACGAACAAATTCTTCTATTACGTCTAATAGAGGTGATAAGGACGTAATTGAATGGAATGACCTGCAATAAACAAGAAACTACCCCCGAACAGTTGAATTACTCCAAGGACAATTTGAAGAACGAGATGTTAAATTAAAATAATTAAAATTGGTTTGGATGTCTCATCTAATTGCATGAAGCCAATATACTTAACATTGCGTTATGATTAGTAAGATATGTTGGACCTGTCTTAAATGGTGCGTTGCACATCAATTCGAAAAATGTTATCAATATGACGTTTATTTGCTTGAGCTATCACGTGTAAATATGACAATTTTTAGTGCAGCATCCTGGTGTCCAACACTTTTTATGATATTAAAACATCTACGTCTACATACACGATCACAGCTTTCGATTTTACAAATCTTCATTGGCTGCGAGAGCACTGAGGTAGCGAGCTTATGTTCCATGGTTTACACATCATATTACTTTCAAAGTAAGCCAGTGTGTGCTTATAGCTATCTATTTTTATCCTTATTTTTCTCGTGAGCTCCCATGTGAGGTGCTCTATATCTCGCTGCAATTATAATTCCTTGAAAGCTGCATATTCATAAATTTTTTTGCTATTACCAGCCGTGAGTATCGGAAAGGCGTGCCGGCAACAACGACGCCATCGATTTTGTTTCATTAACTGCCGCATAAAATTCTACAAATTCTTTAAAGTATTTAATTTTTAACGAATCGAGGAGGTCAACAAGACCATCCAACAGGAACAAATTTATCAATTGCAGCAATAATTATCAATACATTCCACGGACCTGATTTCAGCTGTCTCGTAGTGTGAATGTTGCTTGCAGGAACGATCGTTTCAAAGCATAAAATCAGGCCCGAAGGGAAAGTCCAGCAGATGATCATCGTCGTCGTCGTCCGTCATCTCTTCCGTTTCTGAACTCCGTGCTATCTGCTGTGTACGAGACTTGCGTTCGTAAAAAAGCATGTACGCACAGCTTTTAAGAACCTCGGCCACAGGTACCTCGCGTACAGTGTCATCCGACACAAAAGACCACTGTAAATTACTCACGCGACGATAAGCAGTAAAGTGGCCAGAGCGCTCGTTACCATGATGCAGGATAACGGCAGTAAGCACGTAGAGTAAGGAATGCTGCTTCAAAGTCTCGCTAAAGCTTAAGAACATCGACGCCTGAGACTGTTGTTTAAAAGCCCATTCACTCTTACTGCTGCTACATTGATCATCGTTGCCATTGATTTCAAATTGACAAAATTCTTTCATGTCAAGCTCCAACGGAAACTCAATAAATGTCTCCAACTTAATCGCTCCACCTCTTTTCATGTACATTTTTCGATTCAAATGAAAACATAAGACATCAGGACTGCGCGAGAATAGCAATCGCTTGATGCAGTCGCCCTGACTGCGAGGAATCGGGCGCGGGAGCTCCTGCAAGTCAAAATTTGTCGAGAAATTGGCAAAGTGTTCGAGGGTGTCGATCCAATCATCGTGTTCACGCCGGTTAGTCGAGACTGCACCGTTCGTGTTACAAGCTTTTATTTCTTCAAGCGCTTGCGTATACTCCTCCTTTGCGGCTTTTAGTTCGTGTTTAACGCTGCAAATACTGCAGTCCACATCTTTAATCACCTCATTCGCAGTGTACAACTGCAGCGCATCAATAAGACGAGAAACATTCTTACCCCCAGGTGTCACAAGGGACAGCGACACGTCCAGAAACGGCTGATTCATTAGCGGCCGGAAGCAATTACACCTCGTACACTGAAGTACATTTACTTGTAGCCCCTGAAAAGGATTCCAGCTGCGCTCATTTACGGCCTGGGAGAGTCGCAATTCACTGATGGAGCTAGATATCGAAACATTGTCTGATATTAAGTCCAGAAGGCCGCGGTCCTGGACTATGCACCGGCGCTGCTCACCGCTTACGAGCTTAAAGATAAATTGTAATAGCTCTTGTGCGTCTTGCTGCTTATTGCCACGGAAATAGGACAGCTGGTGAGTGAGCTCTGCGTTCAGCACGCGGGGCGCTACTACGGACGACGACTCGCGGGGCGCTAAGGCATCTAAACAGTCGAGTAGCGTACTGGTGAACGCGATGTCGCACTTTCCAGCGCGTTCGCTTTGAACGATGTCCTCCAGATATTCGTGCACACTTGATAACGAAGCCAGTGCTTGCAAGATGGCATTAAAAAAGCATGTATTGCCCAAATTCTGCAGCCCAGGCACAGTCATGGCGAAGCTTTACGACTCCAAGGAAAACTCTGTAGTATAAAGGATTTCGGCCAATCAAAAAGCATGCCAGAAATAGTGCCAACGTATTAAAAGCTATGACACTATATTCCAATTGCGAGAAATTGGTCAGTTCTGAGCATTGCAGGCTGTTTTTCATGTGATGCACACATCGGTCTGTCCAAAGGTACACTCTTATTATATATCTTAAACTATTATTATCATAGAGGTGTAGTAAATTCTTAAGATATGCATTTCTGAGCACCTCAATTAAAAATATACAAGTGCATAATAATCTATTTAGATAACTTTGTGTAACATTTTGGCCGAAATGCTTCCTAGTTTTGCCAAGTTAAGGCTTAAACCTTAGTGTATTCTTTCTTGCAGCGGTCTCTAGGCCATCAATAAGTCAGCGAGAGCATCTCAAATCGTAAAAATTGATTCAAGCGTGGTATTCCTATTTGGCGGTCTCGAGGAATAGTTTTGAGAGGCATTAAAACTTGGAACAGTCGTAGCCTTACGTTCTGTTTTTGACACTTAAACCAAGATGTGACTATATTCGCAGGAAATCAGTCGCTAAATTTTTCAGCTAGATCGCTTTGAGTGTAAAGTCTGTTGCTCTTGTATCGGTCGGAAATTTTACATAACATGAGTTTCAATGTGCGTCAAAAACATTTTTTTTATTTAGCCCTTTAAAATCTATATTTTTTTTCATTTCCTCTGATACTCTATAGCTCGAGAATTCTCGAAGTATGGTATTTTTTCCACCAGTACCAACCATTATCAACAGCATCATGCTTCGCCGTGTCGTACTGTCCAGCGCTGCCCGCGTAACCCGCAGACAGATTCGTTGCGTAAGCCAAACACCGATAATTTATGCCGACAATAAGCCCGAAGAAAATACTGCTACTAAATCGGAGGAGATGCATCCTTTAAGCGAGACGGAGGTGCTGCAGCAACAAGTAGAGCAGCTCACCGCCCAGAACAAGGATATGAACGACCGCTTGCTTCGCGCGTTGGCCGACGCTGAAAATGTGCGTCGTATTTCGCGCGTGGACGTGACCAACGCACGTGAATTTGCCATTTCGAAATTTGCGAAAGCATTACTGGACGTGTCGGACAATCTTAAGCGCGCGCATGAAAGTGTCGACATCGAGGCGCTGGAAGTGAAAAAGATGCTGGATGCTATCAAAGTGTTGCATGAGGGTGTTGTTATGACGGAGACGCAGCTCCAAAAGGTCTTTCGAGAATTTAAAATTAGCCAAGTAGGTGCCGTTGGCGACAAATTTGACCCCAACGTCCACGATGCGCTATTCGAGTACGAGGACGCCAAGATGGAGGCTGGATGCATCGGACAAATTATGAAAACAGGCTACCTGCTCAATGAACGGGTCATCCGCCCCGCTCAGGTTGGGGTCATCAAGGCACCCAAGACGCAATAAGCTGGAATGACGTCCGACGTGGCAGTATTTCAATGAATACATATTACCGAATTACTTATTCCTCTCATCGCAACTTTCATTATTTACTCTATGCCTTGGAGAGCAAATGGATCGATTTTTTCATTGTTCAATTAATTAGTGAACAAAAAAAAATATATCCAATTAACCGAGGCTTTATCTCCCAAATTTCATTAGGTGAAATCTTATAAGGCAGTGACATTACACGGCGTGATTTGGAGGTTGCACACTAAAGAAATATGCAACGCAAAACGAGACATCTACAATATTGTGAATGCAAATATAATGGAGTACACGTACTCACAATATACCAATGAGAGCCGGTCAGGTTCAACCTACCTCTGTCAAATACAATTAATGTTAGAGTCAATTTGTCAAAAAATATATAAGGGATATCACTTTTGGAAGGAAATCGATTTGTGTCAAATACACCAGTGATTTTAAGGGCTGCATGGCATACGGCTGTGAAATAACTTTACTCGCTAAATTTTAAGGAACAGCTGGCAGACATAACTGGGAAATCAAGCCAGACAGCAGTATCAGCTGGATTGTGGAAGGGGCTTTACAATCGTTTTCCAAAAGCAGTTCGTCTCCAACGACCTAATTTGCCAGTCAAGAACCCAAGGCATGGTGCGGAAAAATATTCTGTGCCTAATGGCGGCGTTGCCGTTCGTTCTCCACGTCAATTCCGCAGAGACTGCTGTCCAGGAAAAAGGACAATCGAGCGACCTCAGTAATCACCACGGCGACCTATCGAGGCGCTTTCCACGGTCTCCAGCTTTCAAAAATGACCCGGAGTCCTTGGATCCAGAAAGTAGAAATCTATGGAACAGCGTTTGGAGACTTTTTCGTTTCATGCCAAGATCCACGGCAAAACTTGCTGAGTCAAACGAGAAAGGGGTGGCTAGATCGCTTGGAAAAGTGAGAGAGGTGGTTGGCGATAATCCAAGTGGCGTTACAAAGGTTTCAAAGGATCAGGTGCGAACTCTGTCAAAGTATGCCTCCACTCACAGAACGAATTGGAACTCTATGCTGGTATATTTATATTACACGCTTGGCATCGGACTTTTCATATACGCCGCGTACGGAGCATTCTTTCTTGGGTTTCATCCATATGGGATGGGTGGGAGCCCCAGGGCTAATTAGATTAAGTAGGCCTAAATTTTGATACGAACGCTTGTTGTCGACTTAACCCCTTTGCATGATTTTTACTAGCTTGGAAGAAGACCTCGTGTGTCATATTCAGTGCAAAAACTCCAGAACCCATTCACAAAGTCTCTGATAATAATTCCAAAATAGATTTCGTACTTGTAATGTGTGTTTGACATGAGCACAACGGAACCCATTAAATTGAGCTACATAATTTCCTGAGTGTAAAGCAATTCAACCTAGTATGGTACTTAATTTTTTGCATGTTGTTCGTACTTAGTTAAAGTGGTAACGATTGGCGGGGTTAATTTGATCTTACATCAGCCAAATTAACAGAGCTATAGTCCTGTTGCTTCAATATTACCAAACTTAGTCATATTGGAAGTATTAAGAAATCAAATGATAATAATAGACTTCTTTAATATTTTCGTCTTGTAGAAAATCGTTTTATTGTTCCTCTTATAAACAATGATATTTATGTAACGGGACATCCAATTGCATCACCTCCCCCTTTTAGCCAACAGTCACTATAATGACTGATGTAGAGTGACGTATAGTACTATGTGCACTTCTTTGTAAGGAAGCACTTAATGATTTTTATATCATCTCTAATTATTGTTGGCGCATAATATTAAAGCCCGTGTGCGTAGCCTGTAAGACCGCAAAGCTGGACTACACTTCGATTGGAGGTAATTTTTTGTAGTCAGTATCACCGTCAGCCAACAGAGAGGAACTGAAATCGTTGCAGTTCGCTTCAAGAAGAAATCTTATTGCCCTTCTAAGGGCAACTTGGTGCGTTGGTCTAGTATAACCAACGAGCGCTAGAAAACCCGTTGTTCGACTCATCCAGACTTCAAAGCCTGATGAAGACAAAACGAATTCTTTATCGATGCCATTTTTTCGGCATCGATTGTCACTTGCAAGCGTGTACAGGATGAAACTCCCTCGTTTAAAGCTTTGGAACATTTATTTAGAATATGCAACGCACATGCAGCGAGGCCTGGCTCGACAAACGCATCACTTTACACGACCAGTTTGAGAAACGGTCCGTAGTAGGTGCACGCAATGAATTACACCGTTTATATTAAGAGGCACGCTTGCCTTGCTCCTCGTGGAAAAATCCATATCTCTGTTTGCTTTAAGGGCCCTTGAAGTCATTGGAGGTCGAACATCTTTCTTAGATGCGCAAAGGAATCAATACTTTACAATTTTTGTACGAGTGCGCGTAGCGCTCGTTTTCCGATGGACCCTCTGCAATATAGGATGGGTTTTATTATACTGTTGCATGAGACCCGGGACGTCCGTCATTAGTTGGAAATTTTGCTTTCGTCAAATCTTTTTTAGGCTCCAAACTATTATGTGAGGGTGGAATCCCCGCCATCGAACGAGATAACTCGTTCGGACCCTTTTCACCACACGGTGGTTTAAGAAGCTTTCAACCAGAAAAAAGCGCTTATCACCTTCAAATCCATTAATGGGTGTGGAGGACGAGGGTGAGTCGGGTTCATCAAACTCGTCGGGCCCGACCTATCAACATGATCAAAGTCGCGTCCTCCGGCACTTGCGGGAGAATTTCGATCATGAGTGTTCCAGTCGTCGTGACTAAGCGTCGACGGTAGACAATGTTGTCGCGAACAATTGGAGTATCGAGCGCAATTTGCGGTCAACAAAGTGTCAAACGAACGATTCATATCCTTCGCGACGACCTGTTGACAGCTCGTCAAGAGATTTAATACTTGAAGGAAGAATTTAAACGTCCAATTCAAGACTTTCAGTCTCAAACCCGGAACTATTAGTCTGAGGCGGATGCTTGGACCGTACCGGTGCAATTTGGCACCAGAAGAAGCCTTATAATGGTTGTGCGGGCGGAACGCCAAACGAAAGACAAAGGATGCCTACGCGGCAGCTCAATCTTGTACGCATTGCCTTGGCGGTGCAGTACACTAAACGAACTGATATACTTGTGCAGTAATGTATTACTACTCACATTCGTCACTACTTGTTAGACTAGGCTTAGTGTAGACAGTGGTACTAGGCTGTTAGCTTTCAATTAAAGAACGTTTGCTCTTCTATTGTGATCAGCTTTCCAATTCTGTCGGTCCATTGTATCAGCAATTGAATCCTGCACGAAGTGGACAAGGTTTTGTTTTGTTTTCAGTGTACCGGTACGCACTGCGGAAAATATTATTCTCCTCTAAAGTGAAGTTTAATTGCTCTCACTGATACTACCATAGTCGATACTGAATTAATCAGCATCGTTATTGGTAACGTCACCAATAGTATTTTCGCTATTGCTAATTTTGCCTTCTTCGATGTTGAATCAATCAACACGGTATTCTTCACATTGATTGGTGAGTCGTCGTGTGATGATCAAGAGCCAAATCGTTCTGTGCTCGAGAGAGTCTCCCCCTTGAAGCAGAGTCACCTTCAACAAGTTTGGTATATGTGGATGGCGTAAGTCATTCACGGAAAAAAAACGCATGCTTTGTTGATGCATGCATCGAATTTTTAATGATCGATTGTGCCACCGGCAAGAACTCACTTCAACTTGTAAACCAGTGGACGTATCCGCAAAGTTGTCGTGGATACGATTTGCGCGATCTAATTGACCATATGCTTCCGAATGATCAGAAGTATCTCGAGCACAGAGTGCCAAAATTTCGCCGAGACTCGGGCATCTCGATCGGAAACCAGTTCATGGGGTACCCATGAAGTCCAAATATCGTGTCGACAAAGACACGAGCACACCCTTCGGCTGTGGTCGACTCCAGGACTGAAACGATCAACAAACACGAAAACATCATTATCCTTGTGATCATCTTCAAAGAATCTGAAGAGATTCGGTCTGTCAATATTCTGTCGGAACAGGCAGAGATTGTAACGGCGCACACGGTGAAGCGCTGGGCTTCATTCGTTGACAAACTTCGCGAGCGCGTATGTACTTGCAGACTAATTCATACTGGCCAGTAGAAATAGCGTCTTGCCGTGAGATAAGTCTTCTCGCGTCCACGATGCCCACTATCGGCGCATCGTGGCGCTCATACATGATGCGATATCGCAAATTAAATGGGTGGGGATGACGACACGGGGTGTGCCGCCAGCAATGACTGTGTGATACGGTAATCATTGCTAGTTTTGTATCGACCTGTTGAAGATCGATACAATTTCGACAATCCTTTTAAGGATTGTTGTGATGGATTTGTGAGGTGGTCAATCAAAACCTTAAAGAGCCTTATCTCCTCTAATGGCTCGTTTACGTCGTCAAGTAGTGTTGACGACGGAACACTTATTGTTGCAACATCAGGCTCAATGTGACTTTGCCACGCAGATCACGCAAGAACCGTTTCAATTCTAGCGTTGGCAATTGAGCTATCTCTGTAGTTCACTTCGGAAGCACTAACAGATCATGGGTAAAAGCACCTGCACTTAATTTGTTGTTTACTTAGACATCTAATGTCTCAGCTTCTCTTCTGGAACTTATATCCAAGAATACCTAGGGAGTTATTCCCTCAAGACTCACTCGTAGAGTCTCCTGCCCAACTACAGCGAGGTCGATCACGATCGAATTTCAGTCAACCTAGGACTTTTGATCTGTATTTTTTAGACAGGCGTTTTAGATTTTCTTGTTTTCTGCCTATGAAGCAAAAATCCTTGTGTTGACGCTGCCTGTGCTTCTGCACAGCCGTCGGTATCAAAATCCACGGTGTGCTGGGTAGTCACACTGAGGTCTTGTGCAGTTGTGCTGACGACCGTACCACAAGTATACCCATTGCACTCACAAGTATGCCCATCGCGCTCACTCGTAATGCATCTACACGCTTGTGGACCCTCCAAGACGACTGTCTCTCGTTTATCAGATGGCCATCAGATGGCCATCTGATAAACGAAAGACAGGCATCGTCACAGCTTGATGCTGCCAATAATGCATAGCTCGTACTTTCTGAGCCATAGTAATCAAAGGATGGCATTAAAGGTGTTATCCAAATCCAGCACGATGAAATCATCATCATACGATGTAGCCTTTAGTGTGTATTGAATACCGACTAAATGTTTATTTACTGTTACAGAAGCGCCTGTTGCTAGGCGCACTATCATTACCGTTATCGATATCATGCGCTCAATGAACTTGAGCCTGCGAGCTTCTAGCATATGGCGTCGAATAAAATTTCTCGACGCCCTACAATCGACTAAGAGCTAGAGTGTCAACTAATTTGCCACTTTAATTTGCAAAGCGATGAGGCAACCTGCAGCTACACACAAAGTTTGTGAATAAGAATACTTTCGTAAAGAGACCTGCAACTTCTCTTGACGTTGTTGGAACAGCGAACGCGGACGATGCTGCTGCGTCATCCGCGTCTTACGCTATTATTAGCGGAAGTCGATTATATCGCTTAGTGTTCCGAGGGGGAGCACTCATAAGGCCCAAGATTTGGCACCGACCAATCTGACATGCTAAACTTCACTTTCGTCGCATCGTCACGTGCGGCGAGCTTCGATAGCTTCATCTAATGCGACGAACCATTTTAAAAGGAATCGCCTTTAAATGTTCTAAACTTGAGATCCGATCTTTAAGCTTTCGGGTTGATGCGAAGGCGTCCGCTCGCTAGCAGCATGCAGATGCTGCTTTCTCAATAGGTCTAGCCTTTGAGCACTGTTCTCTTAGCACCTCTGCGTGTAGAGAGCTTGGAGATGAAGCAAGATCAAATTTTCTCACGCCACATCGAGTTCTTGTTGTATGAACTCGGCAATAGACACATCTTGTTCGTCTTTTTGTAGAGCGTATAACGTTACGCCTACGGCTGGCCCACCTACGGCCAAACTCATACATTCGACCGCTTTCCATTTAAGGAAACTTAAGTAAGTAAGGAGCAGTCATGTTTAGTTAAGGGAAGGGGCGATGTAACGGAGTGTCCCTTTACATCACCTCTTCCTTTAACTCAACATGACGTGGCCGTGAATGGAACACAAAGTGCTTCCAGGTGCCTCGAAAAATGTCACGCACATGACGTGCAGAGAAAGGTTTTAAGCAGCTAACAAGTCTTAGCTAGGTGCATTGAAAAAACTTCACGCACACGACGTGCAGAGGAAGATTTTAAGCAGCTAACAAGTCTTAGTTAGTAGAGGTCGATACTAAAGGCTTAAGTAGAGAGAACTACACCAAAGCCTTATTATAGAACGTATTGGTATGTAAAAATTCGTATGGAACGATCTTCTATCTACTAATTTTAATAAATATAACTATGTGAAGCGCCTCTTTGCGCGCCTACGAATTTTGGTAATTTTGAAAATATATAGTGAGAGTTGACAACCGATAATAATTTGCTACTGCTTAATTATTTTAATTTTTGTAGTTTCTCCTGCTAAAGTAAATAATTTGTTATTGCTTAATTGTTTTAATTTCTGTAGTTTCTCCTGCTAAAGTAAATCCCGTTACATTAATTGCCTCTTTCTGCCGCGAGATACTTTGGGCAGGATCCATTGGGTCCTATCGATAACTGGTATTCTATAGAAAACGTGCCAGATTTTGTTAACAATTCGCACCTTTTAAAAACTATCACACAATCAATTTACATTTAATCAGATCAAGCCACTCGAGAAATGTTAGAGTTTTCAAAATGCCATAGTCGCTCAGTGAGACAATCTCGTGCTAGCGGTCTTTGGCCGGCATCAGGGCGACTAAGCCTTCTCTCCACGAAGAAAGGATGTATTGACTGCTTTAAAAAACAAAGTTCGACATGTTGACATTTTGCCACTTTTTAATTCTACACATTCGCTTTCTACTGTAAGTTTGGGAGACAGGAAAATCCAAAGTCAAGGTCATGTCGCAGTGATCTATGGCTGCCCAATACTTGGAGATGGAGATAAACGATTTCCAAAACATACAAGACGTGAAATTATATTTACATTTTTGGTGCTAGTAAAGCATTGCCTCTGATTAATTATTTGAGATATTTTATACTACGACACAAAGCGTTTCAGTAGATAACTTAAATTTAAAATGGGCGACAAAGTCTCTGTTGCTGATAGAACTGTACAAAAAATAGCAGTAATATAAAAGCCTCTGGGATGGCATAGTTCATAGGATAGAAAAGACTTCACTCAGTGGCCAATCATGTAGCGAAGCTAATTACCTCTAAAGTCAGAAGAAGACGTATAGGTTCAAAGAGCTGCTTGTATATAAGCAGCTATAGCAAAAGAACGATGCAAAGGGTCGTAGAAGCTCGAATTACTTATCTATTCCTAGCTCAAGGGACTTAGGTCACTAAAAACCAAGTGGCAACTAATAGGTACCTTGAAAAGGCTTCCCACGGAGATCGCAGCGGAAGCATTAGAAGTCTCGCCCTTATTATTTGCACATAACTTGTGCTTACGCATGAGTGTAAGAACCTTTCGGACATGGGAACGATGCACTTCAACGTCCGACTTTTCATTCATGGCTCTGCTATGAACGAAGACATCATCGAAATAATTCGGTGAGAAATCCAGCAGAGATACTATATTTATATAGATATAAATTCGACCACTAGATCTCTATCTGGTGGCTGACATGTGCGTGTTCCACAAAGTAATGTGACTCTGATAATTTACCTAATTATTAGATAGCATATATAATATTTAAGTGTACACCACACCACTCTTACAGTTACCAGCCGAAGCGTACCCTTTTCACCACCAATCACAGTGTTGACACCGCGTGTGAGTATTCGGCTCCCTTCCCTTCGGGGATTTTATTTTTTTTGTTTTAAGAGTTGACCTCGCGGTTATTTTCTGAGTACCCCTACGTCTTATGATTTGTCTTGTGAGACCCCGCTCTCCAAAAAAATCGCTTTTTCAATGAGACTTAGCTGGGAGCTGTGAAAATCACAATTCGTACAAGAAAAAGATGACGAATTTGAGCCCGTTACGCCTAAGCGCGAAGAAGATTCTCGGCGGGCACCGAATTCGTTTTTTGAACGAGATGTCGCGAATGCGCTTTCTGTGGTACTTCGGACACCTTAAGCTCCAAAAAGTAACAAATCCTATCAGAACGAAGCAAGACTTAAGGATTATCAAAGACGAACAAGTTTGTCTATGGCCATTGCGACCGCAAGAGCTCATAGAAAGTACATTTTTAAACCTAGTGTGGAAAAACATTTTCGAGGAGTTGCAGGCATTCGATGACTACCTGGGAGGCCAGAACGCCAAAGGAGCTCGCTACACGCAAAGCCCTCCTCGAGCAGTATTACCCCCACTTTGATAAAGCAACGACAGCACTTGACGCGTCTCCGTGATTATGCACGTGGTACCTCGGATTCCTAAATGAGCACTTTTCCAATCGTCATCTTTTCGATGAGGTGAACACGAAGGATTATGCTCTCACCCGATAAGTTTATCGCACCCGTCGCCAGAAAAATATATAAGCTCTACGAGCCAGCGCCGAATTGGCGATCGTTCGTCTATTATAAAAACTTCGTTAGGATCTTGCAAAGTTGGTGGCCAAAGTCCTATTGAATTTCGTGTATGGTGATCAGTATTGGGCTTTCGTTAGCCAGCCCACACCTGCTTCAGTTTCACGTGCAGTCACGTTTCCAAGCCTGGCCATGGCTAACACTTAGACCAACCTCCATCTATTGGTAGGAAGCGTCGCTCGACACAAATTGACCCTGTACGCGGCATTCGAAAACATTAACGGCGCAAGAGCAACCTTGCCGAAGGGCTCTAAAGAAATTTCAGACGATTGGTATTCGACTAAGTTCACTAGATACTAGTTTAGGCCCTTAAGATGAAGTTGCTATAGATCTTCTCCACGTGAAACTAAAGATACATTGCTCGTGGAGCAACGCGGAAAGGGAGCCGAAACAACATCGAAGGCTCCTCTTCTTACTCTGACGCACGAATAGTAACGTATTCGTGAAACTCCTGCTCTAATATAGAGTACCTTTGACGGATTCCAAAAAGATTTTTGTGTCAACAATCTCGCTTAGAGGGTCAGCTGTATATCCTGAGGAGGATACAGTAATCTGATGCACGGCCATCTTTCCGGGGAAAGTTCTCCTGAGTCTCTCCTGGGGATGATTTCGATACGACTAAAGCAAGAAACGTAAAACAATGAGTTTGTGCAGCTTGCGCGGAAGATTAAGCGCAAACGCTAGGCTCTTCTCGGCCACAACCGTAAATAGATCAATAATAGTGGACGTAATTTGGTCTTAAAGACCGCAGCACTACATTAGTTGATAGGTCTTAGCGCTTCCGAGACTAGAGCACCGACCTTTATAATAATTAAAACAGCTTTGCCTTTGACATTTGTCTTGGCTGTCGACCATTGCGTCACGCACATGTCGAAATACATTTATAGTGTCGCGAGAAACTCGCATACATGTTTTTGAACAACGACAGGGCTGCGATCAGCGAGTCAATCAGCAACGTCTACCTCAACAAGCCCAAAACTACGTATGGTAGCGTCAAAGGAACGCGTTGGCTTGTGAGACCGTTCACATAGAACGGAGTATAGCCACAGAAGCATAAATAGCGAAGTACAATGCAAATCAACCACAGACAGCATCGTACTCAAACGCCTCGGCGTCAATCGCGTCATAAAGAAAGCTGTACGCCATGTGTTTCCGCACACACATGGCGTAGAACTTCCTTAATGACGCGATTGCACGCTCAATTTTACTATCGGTCTGCGGATAATCCGCTGTGGGCATGTTCCATTTAGTGCCTTGCCCGCCCAGAAGTTCGACTTCCAAACGTTTTCATGAAACGAAGATCTCTATCAAAACAATTGCCACTGGCAAATTGTGTTGTCAATACGCGCGACCATGAAGATCTTAGCTGTACATCGCCAATAATGGATCCGGCACAGCCGCTAAAAACGCCATTTGCTTAAGAACAACGATGTCTGTGTTTCTTTCCGAATCCTTCGGTAGGCCAGACCCAGAATCTTTGCTGATGATTCCCCGACATCCCGTGGGTACGAAAATTGTGACAAGTGATGTCATCGCATGCGCTGAGAGTTTTACCGGTTAGCACGTCTCGCATGTGTGCACATAGATGATACCCCTTTTACAGAGTTTGAGCGAACAAAACATCTGGCTCACCGCGCTGTAGGTCTTCTCTCGACCAAGAATACATTAAGAAACAGTATTATGTACCTCATAGAGGATTAGATATTCCTCTTCATCATCATGAGGAACTACAATGCGCGAAATTTGCTGTATAAGACCAATAGCAAGGCCAGTATCGATAGAGTATCGATGTAACCCCGCATACAGTCGTGCCGACAATTTAGTGTCCGAGTATTTAGATTCAGTGCTTCTAAGAGCCGTAGCAAAACTTAATACTGCTCATATTTGGCATAAGCCACACAGCTTAAGTCAGTGTCTCGTGAAGACGGATACGTAACATGAGCAAGCTCATTATCAGGTCTGCGTGATAATGCATCAGCCAAAGCACTTTTCCTTTCATGGCTAATACCTCGAAGAAATAATTTGCAAAGAATGAAGTTGTCATACCTCTCGCAGAGAATGACACCAAGCCAGTCCATGTAAGAGGTTAAACAACTGAGTCACAGTGTGCAAAGATCTGCATCGATCAGAAATGGCACAGATCCAGGTAGATGTACTCTGAGTTTGACAAGAGTATACTTCATAGCACGTGGCTCTTTGTCATGAACTAAGATACTATTTTCTACAGCTTTGAACTATTGAGATTCGAGCGCAATGACAAGTTCCCATCTACCTTCATCTATTCTTAACAGCGCACTGCCTATGGCAAAATCAGTTGCGTCACTGACGAAACTGAAAGGCCGATTAAAATGGGGCAGAGCCGGTACCGGGTCACGGGGAAGCCGTTTTAACTGCTTTAAAGCGTCATTCTCGGTGCCAGTATTGCGACAATCCGCAGCCTCTTTTAAGAAGATTTGATGATGGCCGAGCCATATCAGCGTAAAATTCGCTGTATTCGTGCAAGTAGTTGGCAAGGCCACGCCACTTACATGATTGCTATAGTTTCTTAGGAGCTAGCAAATGTAATAGAACTTTTTCCTAGCAGGCACGCTGCAAGGCCTCGCTTTTCCATGGTATGCACACTTTAAAGGGGTCCATCCGCATTAAAGATGAATTTTTGACGCGCTGGCATATGACTTGTTCGTGCAAGCACTCGAATACTACTCGTGAATGGTCTATGTGATTATCCACTCTAATATGTACGTTATGGACATATATGTCATCCAATATGAATGTTCATATCCTCTTTGAGGACGGAATAGCTGTATCGCTAGACGTTTATAAGTTGCATGGGTGTTGAAAAGCCCCTGCGGCATCACCAGAGTATTATGCTTGAGGTGCTAACCGCTTTACGCGGAATAGCACTAGCTCGCACGAACAGTTGATAGCCATCGATTTAGTCAAGCGCGCTGTACACTGTACATTCAACCATATTGTTCTGGAGAACATATTTTTTCAGAATCAGCGTCTGCGCCGGTAAAGTGGCCGCATTAAACTTATTGTAAGCAAGAATAATGCGCCACTTACCTTTTGGCCTCTTGACACGAAGTTTCGGTGTCGAATGAGGAGATTTGCTCACTTGCTTCATTCTAGCCGCGTGCTTAGAAAGAAAGAATTCTGTTTAAAAAATGTATTATAATTAGTTATAACGTCACAATGTTCATTTGACTGCCGTGTTACGCAGTAATTGGTTCCCGGAACCATGTCAATTCCATGACGTACACCTACAACAAACATTTGAATATGAAGGATCTTAGAGTATCTATGACCTACTACGCGCACCAGGTGCTGCTTGTGTGTCCGTAAGGTCGCCTTCATCCAGACAGTAGCAAACTGAGATATCTACCGTTTCTGTACAGATACAATACGCGTCATATGAGTCCGAAACATGTATGTTATAAAAGGTCAACATGTTCTTCGGCCTAACTGTGCTCTATACGACAGCCGAAGTATGACTCGACATCCATTGGAGAATTAGAAATTTGGATTTATCATCTAGTGAATGTTTTAGTGTCAGCACACTTGCATTAAACGGACGAGTAAGAATGCGTTGGCTTGTGGCCAACAATGTCATAACATACATACAGTGGGGCCACAGCCGATCTCACTCGGCGAATTTTCGCGTACCACTACACGTGACAATGACGTCTGGGACGGACGTCATGTGCCAGTCGAGCTACATACAGTATACGTATGCTCGCCATGTAGGGGTATGCATCTGCAGAGACAGCATCTAATTAATTAATTGGAACGATTTGTTTTACAGTTCATTATGCATTCATCTTTCTTAAACTTTTTTCTAATGCGCTATGCGCACGAGAAGACAGCTATCCACTTCCAAGACACCATTTGTATAAGTACATGCTTGTGTGCGAGGTCTCCTTTGGCGCCCACTGACTACCGTGCCGTATGTGCATTGTAGTCACTTAAGAAGCGCCCGCCTTCAGTACTTTTCATTACTCGTGTAATATAATTTAGCAGAGGTTATACCTTTGCTGAATGCTCGCGAAGTGATAGGAACTATGCATGAACAATTTTGACACGCTGTAATCGATTTAATGACGACTATGGCTTCTATAGCTTTGCGCTAAAGGAAAACTTTTGGAGATTCACTTCTTGCTATTTTCGAAATAGAATTAACAACATGATTGCGAAGGAATCTTAGCAACCTGGCCTTTGTGGCTTTGGAGGCGCTCAAATATGATTCATTATTGAAGCATTCCGTTTCATCCAATAACATTGCAACTTACAAAGGCAAATCCGCAATGCAAAATATACTTTGCTCTGTGCTTCGAAAGAGCTGCAATGATAGTTTAAGTATTAATCTCCCACTTTGCTATGCCATTTCTACTACCATTTTGTGAGCGTAATATTTCTTGCTGCTTTACCTTGTGGGACATAATACTAATATTTTTTCTTTGGATCCATTGCAGTAAAATAACATTCCCTGCTTGCTTGCTACGAAATTGGCTGCTATAAAGTATTTAATAGCGGTAGGAAGATTCCAGATTAAACAAATTTTTGTCGGCGTGCTCTCTGCTTCTTACGTTACAAGAATTGCAATCTAGTGGATCGCTCAAATCGTCATTTCTATCATTAGGCCTCGAAGACATCGTTACGTTATAACCTTTATAATCACGTCCACCTATAACCATTATTGTTAACACGCCCAACATCACTGTTACGGGGTAGCTCTTTATATAATCATTATTACTTATAAAAGGAACAATTAAATAAAGGATATCATCTTTTACAGATAATGTTGCCATTATTACCATACATGGTAATATTGACGCAGTAATATGACAGTTCTGTTTATTGGTTGATACAAGTCATAAGTCAACTTTTCCAATCGCTGCTAGATGCGAGAAAGGGCGGTCAGTAATGAGTCACTATACATACTTTCTTATCAACATATCAAAGTGAGGACTAAAGAAGATGTCTTTACGGAGGAATATACTTAGGTATATTGAATACAGCAATATTTCCATCCCAACTAAGAACTACTCAGTCTTGTCTTATTGCGAAGCGGTCGCTCGGCAGCCTAAAATTTTGCACGTCGTGTGCGTGAGGTTTCAAATGCACTTTTAGCGGTGCTACCTCGCTCCTTAAGTCCGAGGAATACTTAAATTCTCGAATAGTCACTTACTTCCACAGAACTTATAGAAAGTAAAAACGTTGAGCGCTTTAGGAGGAAGATAAGATTATGTCTATTATTTGTCTAGTTACTTTTGTCGTCTAAGTCTCTTTGCTCCAACAGCCATAATACGGTTGGTTGGTGGTCAACGCTACCTAATAACATCTTTCTTTCACTATGGATAGTCAAAGTACGTCTGGCGCTAATCATAGAATCCAGCACCGTTTCTTAACAAAGACAACAGTCCTTGCTTCAACATTCACCCTCCAACGCTCCACCTCGAGTGCGCCCTAGTGCTTCTATCTTTCTCCTTTTTCTTGAACACTCCTTGATCGTCCTGTATGTCCTTGGCCATCCTTATTCTTGAACACCTCTTGATCGTCTTTTGTATTCTTGGCCATCTTTGGCACCTTCTTAGCCGATATGCATCATTTTGCTAAGAGCCACGAGCTTAGAAGAATCAGGTGCCTTCGTCCTTAGGTCGGCTAGCATCAGCTCTGACCTCAGGTAAGACGCATTGATTTTGCCTCGACGCAAAAAACCACACAGGAACTTGACTCGAACGTCAACATGCTTTGGCTTGATCAACGACGCCTCACCAGCAATCTGACTGCTTAATTATCGACGTAAAGATCCATCGGCAAAGCTGGAATTATACCGATCTCGATGAGCATCTCGCAGAGGCCGAGCATTTCGCGCGCCGTCTCTGAGGCAGCGACAAGCTCGGCCTCTAGAGTCGACAACGGCACCCAATTTGCTTGCGAGCCCCTAGCTGACTGCCATGCCATTCAAGCGCAACACCCCACCAGTCATCAACATCCTGTCGAACTTGTCCCCAGCAAATTTGGCGTCGCTATAGGCTTCCAATCGCGGGCTTGGTGACGATTTAAAGCCGGGGTCATGGTAATTTTGTAACTAACAGTACCTTTCAGATACCTCGCAATCCTCTTAGAGAGATTCCAGTCAATTAATCGTGGTGCATGCGTCTGACGCGTGGCCCTATTGTTAAATCAGGACGACAACTGAGATGAAGGGCGCGACTGTTGACATGAAAGGATGCGACTGATGCGTAAAAGACGCGACCATTGGGAGTGGTTCGAAGAAACCGACGCAGAGGAGATTGAAGGTAACGGACGGCTATAGGTAGGATTACACTCTAAAATACATTTAATTCTCAACTTTCCATCTAACTCTCAGCCCGTGTTGAACAGGTTATGAGCCCAAAACGCACTGACTCTACCTCCGCTCAGTTCATCCCGGCACTCGACGTCGCCGAGACGAACGTGAACGCAATGATCGTGGTTTCTGACCCGTCCGAGATGCGAGCAGAGGCGCGAACGGTCTCGGGTACCTCGGAGGTCCAAGATGGCGCGAGTCAAGCTTCTGACGTGAGCTCTAAGTGCATAAAACGACTTAAAGGACTCCTCGAGGGGATGGCGGAGCAGCAAGCCAAGTTCATGGCGAATCAGCTTAAGATGCAAGATCAGCTGAGCCGCCGTGCTGAATCCAAGCCCACGCCACCCTCCGAGCACTCGTTCAACGGTTCAAGTGCGTTCACGGACTTCATCCGAGCACGCTACCGTCGCATGAGAAAAGGATCACTTGACGAGCCAATGCCAACCGTCGCGCCGATTGCGATGCCGCGTATGCCGCCGCCTAACCCGCCGCCGCAACAGAGGGAGCAACCAGCCTCAGCGCAGCAATTCGTGCCACCGGAAAAAGGCCTTGGTCTCAAAATACCGAAGCCTCGGGACCTGGATTTGCTCGGCTTCGCTAAGTTCTCAGGAAAAGAGACTTACTTGGGTGTGGGTGCCGACTTCAAGGCGTGGGGAATGCGTTTTCTACAGCGACTTGGCGCGGCAAAACTAATGAGTGGAGGCGAATGGCCGGAAGACTTCAAGATTCTAGCGCTAAGTGGAAAGCTGGAAGGCTCGGCTCTTAGTTATTGTGATAAGATGCTGCCAGTATGGATGGCGGTATCGAACACTCTGGAACATGTCATGAACAGCATGCTGATGCTGTATATGACACCGATCACATCGACAAAAGGGATCGAATTGATGGCGATCGAGACGGATCGAAGCAGGTCCTGGCCCGAGCACTATCAGTACTTGGCGTACGTGGCAGAGCGGTCTGGTAACTTTGAACAGAGTGTGCTGGAATGTTTGTGCAAGTCAGCTCCCGCACACATCTAGATCGCAATGTTGACTAGGCTAAACGCCCAGAGAGCTGACTATCTCGTGCAGGCCGCCGAATCGGTTGCATTTGCAATTGACTTCGACGTAAGCACAAAAAAGTATAGAAACAGAGGCGGTCGTGCTGAACGGTCATGTAATGAGCAAGGCGGTCGGCTTCTTAGCGATGGACGAGTGAACCAAGGTGGGCGTAGAGGGGGCTACGTCGCGCGAGTTAGGACCTCCGACTCACGAGCATGTTACGGGTGCGGTGAAGTTGGGCACATTAAAAATGAATTGCCTCAAGAAAAAGAGTGGTACCGGCCCTGCATCTAGAAGAGTCGCATTAGCCGTTGGTACCGGTACTTGTGTTGACTCTACTTCATAATTTTAGACAGTGGGTCAAGTTTGCACCTTGTGAAGGATTTGAGGATGCTGAAGAATGCAGTGGAATGTGATCACACGTGTCGCGCGGCGAATAACACTATGGCCCTAGTGACTAAGGTTGGATCAGCTGAGCTGAGAACGGTGATTGATGGACAAGAGGTCATGGTCGACCTCTCTGAAGTTCATTATGCAGAGAGCCTAGCTGACAACATCATCAGCTATGGTGTATTGGAAGAGCGCGGGATTTATCTAGAGAGGACATGGCAACCATTGCTACGTGGTTCGTCGAGCGGACAAGTTGAATTCTTTGAGGTCTTCCGCCGCAATAACGTTCTAATACTTGACGTAAAGTGCGAATTAACAAAAGATGAACAAGCTCGAGGAATCAGTTCGGCCGCGCACCAAGTTTACGACAAGGTTGACGAAGCCGTAACAGAGACAACACTTCTGGAACTCCACCAGCGACTCGGCCATTTGGCTTACGACACTGTTGAACGCATGGCCGACTCGGCAGGATCGGGAATTAGACTTACGGATCGATCTCGGCCTAACTGCCTTACTTGCGCACAGGGCAAGCAGAGTAAGAACAACCAGTCCAAAAAGGATACGGGCAGAAACGCACCGATAGACAAACTTGGCGGGGTTATCGGTAGTGTATCAAGGGATCAATGACACCGAGGGACAGACGTGGTAATAGATACCTCATCAATTTCGTTGACTACTCGACCAACTACGTACGTGTTTTTGTCGCGAAGAACAAGGTTGAGGCGACCAAGAACTTTGAAAAAGTTCTACTCTATTTTGAGAAGAGTTTTAATTGTCACGTCCATGTGTTGCGCACCGATGGCGGTAAAGCGTACACCAATGTGGAACCGTTTTGCAATTCAGCTGGTGTGAGACGCCAAGTTAGCGAAGCTGAGAACCAGGCTTCAAATGGAAAAGCTGAAAGAATGCATAGGACGATTTTCAACATGGCTAGGTGCATGCTGTTTGCGAGTGGTCTACCGCTGTACTTTTGGGGCGATGCCGTTGAGTACGCGGCGTATGTTATAAATCGAAGCTCGTGCAGCACCAACACGAACCGTATGTCGCCGATCGAGATGCTGACAGGTACTGTCCCCAGCTTATCGGATATGGTGACTTTCGGCAGTTCTTGCTCGGTATTCAGAAATCCAGGCAAAAAGGCTGGAAGCCAAGATCACAGGTCGGAATGATACTCGGCAAAAATGATGAAACCAAGGATTTCGGAGTTTACCTGCCAAAGGAGAGTATTGTCATCACAACTCAGCACATTTGAAACGTTGAGACGCTTAATAGTGATCAGAATGCGCAGTTACAGGCGCAGCTGGAGCGTGAAGATCCTAATCTGCGACGCTCTGTACTAGAGAAGGACGAGGTCGCTAAGCGGAAGGAGCCGGAGACAGATCTCCCGCAACAAAAGAAGATCATCGCAAGGCCTAAGAAGAGCACAGCGAAGGCGGAAATGAGCGTAAAAGTGGATGACGACTCAGCTAAGTCGATTGATTCTGATAGCGATGTCGAACAACTGCCCACCGAGGACAAGAAGCGTCCTCACATGCGAACGCGCAACATGGGATTTCAAGCACGTTCCCGTCAACCAGGTGAGTGCAGTATTGCTCAAGGACCCAAGGAGTTATCGCGATGCGATGAAAGACCCGCGGATGAAGCAGTGGGAAGAGCCAATGCAAACGGAGATAGAGGTATTGGAGCACAACGACACTTGGGAGGTGGTACAGAAGCCACGTGACGCCAAGTTACTTCATAGTAAGTGGGTGAATAAGCTAAAGATGCACGCCGACGGTACCGTCGAGCGGTACAAAGCGAGGCTAGTGGCACGTGGCGATGAACAAGTGTATGGTGCTGATTATACATACACATTCTTGGCAGTGATGGAAATGATATCTGGCAAGGTGATTCTCGCGGTGTCAAGAATCTGGGGCGTGCCTGCGCGTCACGGCGATGTGCCAAGTGTATATGTTAAAGCCGACAAGGAAGAAGATCTGGAGATATTACTTCACCATCCGCAGGGAATGGACATTGACGCCGAATTAATGGAAAAGCTCGGCGTGACGGATAAGAGACAGATCGCTCTGAGACTCAAGAAAGGCTTGTATGGCCTGAAGCAATCAGGCAGGCTGTGGAATCTGATGCACCACGACATATTGAAGTCACTCGGTTTCAGCCAGAGCTACACGGACAGCTGCTTTTACATTAAAGAGGATATCAAGCGCAAGACACTTGTGGGTATATACGTCGATGATGTACTAGCTACGGGTACCAGTGTACAGAAGGTCGACGAGTTTTTGATGACATGAAGGTTGTTGAGCTAAAGGATCTCGGCGTTGTCACCAAGTTTCTTGGTATCGTATTTGACTATGACGTCAAAACCGGCTGGGTATTAGACCAGGAATGTGTCATCGAAGAAATGCTCGAGAGGTTTGGGTTGTCCAATTCGGCATCAGTGAGAGTGCCGATCGGTGAAGAAGATGAAGAAGACAGAAATTCAGGCAGCGCACTGCTACCGTCGGAAGGCAGCGGCACACCACAAAGACTGACTATGCAAATGTTCCAGTCGATGGTGGGCAGTCTCCTATGGATCGCCCGGTGCACGCGCTTCGATATAGCGTTTGCAGTACACCGAGCGACCCGACGCTCTCATGCCCCGATCGAAAGTGATTGACGCTTGATTAAAAAGATACCCAAATACCTGAAGGTACCAGGCATTTCAAGTTCATGATACGCGGTGACTCATCTGCGATGAAACGAGAAGGCGTGCTAGTCGAAGGTTTCAGCGACGCTGATGACGTAGCTGACAAGACTACCCGCAAATCGGTGAGCGGTGGCGTGTTGATGGTGGGTGGCATGATTGTGGGCTGGCTATGCAAGAAACAGAGTTGCGTGGCTCTATCTACAATGGAGGCTGAGCTCGTGGCTCTATCTACAATGGAGGCTGAGCTCGTGGCTCTATCTACAATGGAGGCTGAGCTCGTGGCGGCTTCTCAAACTGCCGCTGAGATGGTGGGCATCATAGAGCTACTTAAAGAGATCGACGTGCTGATTAAAACGGAGTCAATACTACACGTCGACAATCAAGCAGCGATCGCTCAGATCAAGAGTGAAGACACGTCCGGTCGAGTCAAGCATATTGACGTGAGGTACAAGTTTGTTAAGGATCTCGAGAAGAAAAAGGTAATCAAGGTACAGTACTGCGAGTCCAAGAGTATGCGTGCGAACATCCTGACCAAGGTTCTCCCAGCGCCGAGACTCAGCGAACTACGCGGACTTGTGATGCTCAGTGGGTAAGGACATCCATTCGGGAAGGAGTGTTAAATCGGGACGACCAACCGAGATGGAGGGCGCGACTGTTGACATGGAAGGATGCGACTGATGCGTGAAAGACGCAACCATCGGGAGTGGTTCGAAAAAATCGACGCAGAGGAGATTGAAGGTAACGGACGGCTATAGCTAGGATCATAAAAAAAAATCGACGCAGAGGAGATTGAAGGTAACGGACGGCTATAGCTAGGATCACTCTTAAATACATTAAGTTTTCAGCTTTCCATCTAACTCTCAGCCCGTGTTGAACACTTAATGCACCTCAAAAGCGATGTCAGGCCGCGTGCACCGCGCGACCCACAGCAAACTTCCAACGAGTGACTGGAACTCTCGAATAGTAGGTCCTGCACTCGCACTTTGCGAGCCTAGAAGAGCTTCGGCCTTTGGTTGCACTTCGCAACAGTCACCACCAAGCTGTGCACGGTATAAATCGCATTTTCTAGTCTGTTTCACGAAGAAGGTCACCGATTGCCTCCTCCTGACCCAGAGTGTAGCCTCCTTTGCCATTAAGTTCGATTCACATGCCAAGAAACTACTGACAAGCCCTAGGTCCTTGATTGATAGGGATGCCAGGCTGTCGAAAAAAAAAACGATCCACAGCTGCCGCATTAGATCCGGCAGCGAAGAGGTCATCAACATACACTCCAACAACAACAAGATCTTCCCCATCTCTCCTCCAGTATAAACACATGTCACTTTCGCAGCGCTGGAAACAGGCTTCGACAAGGCGTGCGTACAACAGCTGACTCCATAGTCGGCCAGCCTTTATCAGCCCGTACAGGCTCTTATGTAGCTCTAGCCCCAACTCTCTTTCGCTTCCAGCATCGTACTTGTTGAGCGTTTTGGTGCAGATACTCATAACGCTGCGGCAGCTGCAAGAATATCTGCAGATGTTCCTTCTTGGCCGCCTTGACATATGCGTTGGGGATGTCGCCATGCTTAGCAGGCATCCCCCACGTGGCAGCTAGAGCTAGAATGACCTTCAAGGTCAATAGCTCCATCACTACCCCAAACGTCAAATTGTAGTCGACGCCCATAACTTGTTCGTTTCCACAGGCGACAAGTCGTGTCTTCAATCGCTCGACCTTTCCTTGCGCATATGTCTTGGTCTTATATACCACTTGGTATGTAATGCGTTAGAGCCAGGCGGGCGTTTGACGACTTGTCAAACGTTGTTGCTTTGGAGCGCCACAAATTTCCTCTTCCAGTGCCTTGACCCATCCATTACACTTTTCACTTCGCGTCGCTTCGCTGAAGTTTATGGGGTTCCGTTCAAAAGCAGCGTTCACAATGCCATGGTTGTCGTCGACTCCCCTCCTGAGCCTTAGCCGCCTCTGCACGTTTTGACTCCCCACTCGTACCAAATGCAGACCTCGTCCATGGCCTCTGGCCCTTTGTGAAAGTTGTCGCGTCCTTCTTTTCACCTTGTGACATGGTGGCCACATCTGATGCTGTGGTACCTGCTGACAAGCTTCTGTCTACATCCGTTTTACCTTGCCAGAGGTGCTCGTTTTGCTTATCCAATAGTGTGTCGATGTTCTTGACGTGTTGGGTTATAATCACCTTGTTTTCTTTGCGCAGGTACACCTTGTAGCCTTCTGTTTTCTCGCTTATCCCGATTATCGTGCCGACCTACGCACGATGTTTCAGTGAATTCTTGAGAGGTCCCGATACACACTGCCTTGAGAGCCAAAAATGACGATCTTGCGCATGTTCGGTGCCTTTCCTGTCAGCACTTCTAGTGAAGACACCGGCTTCGTATTCGTTGGGGGTGGGCTGCGATTTAGTATGTAAGCCGCATACTGAACCGCGCCGCCCCAAAAATGCAGCGGCAGCGCTGAGGCAAACATCATGTTTCGAGCCAAGTTGAGCACCGTCCTGTGCATTCGTTCTGCTTTACCGCTCGATGCACGGTTTCTTGCTTCCGATACTTGCCTTGACACCCCGGTTCTCTTGCAGAATAGTTCGACGTTGCCGTACCCGCCTCCGCCATTTGTGCGAAGCACATGAATACGGCAGTCGAAACGCTTTTAAAAAAAACAAGAATGCTTCAAACTGCTTGGCTGCTGCACATTTGTTCGCGCGAGGAATATCAGACAGTATTTTAATTTGTGATCAACAAAGCTAATCAGATAGCGGTTGCCAAGTCTGTCCTGCGGCGTCATCGGTCCTTTCAGGTCCGAGCATATTACACCGCCGATCCTGTCGATTGATGAGTTGGTTCCAATGCCCTGTTTTGCTTGATCATTGCGGGTCTGCTTGCCCTCCATGCACGAAATGCATGACATTCTGCTTTTTGCTCGTCAGGCGAATGCCAGAGGCTGGATCTCTTGCCATTCGGTCGATAGTATGGAGGGCAAGATGCCCAAACCGCCGATTGAATTGCATTAAAGTGCCCTCTTGTAAACCGCTCACCACATCATTGGTCGCGTTTTCTTCAAGCGCCGCCATGATTACTTTTTCAGTATTCCGCTTACTTCGAGTCGCCGTCCTTTTGACGTAAAGCACGTTACTATCCATAGTAACATCGAATGCGATCGCGCCGTCACTGCGCCTAGCAGTCGCGCGCTTCTCTCCGTCATAAACAAGTGTAAAACCCTTTCCCTCAAGAATTCCATACGCAACGATTTCCTTCGACAGCCGCGACAAATAAACGTCCCTTATCGTCACGATTTGTTCCACACTGTGCGCTATCACCTTAAGTCGCACACTGCCGACTCGCGTCAGGTGAAGTGATTCACCATCAGCCATGGCGATCTCCTGGTTGCACGAGACCAAATTAATAAACATCGACTCGTCTTTACGAGGTGGTGACTTGCGCCGCTGTCAAGAATCCATGGATTTGTATCGTTTGCACCTGCATCACAGACCACAAGTACCATCCCAATATTGCTTTTCTTGTTCAGTCGGGCCTTATTCTTTCGCCCCCTCGACTTTTTCTCGGTAAGTGCTAGAGCCATACCACCACCTTTAGGGGTTGTCTGTCTGGTTCTGCCTTTTGCCTTTGATCTGCAGTCGGCTTGCACTTGACCAACCTTGCCACAACCGTAGCAGGTCCGTGTGTCTTTGCGCTTCGGCTCCAAGTGGGCAGCGACAATTTCACGTCCGATTTACCCGCTACCGAGCTCGACCGACTGTGTAGAATGTTTCAGCTCTTCGGCATGGCGCTGTAGTCAACACACGTAGGGTCATATTTCGCGCACATGACGTTCATCAGGTCCGGCGACGCGTGGTGGACGGTGATGTCCAGCACAAGCGAGTATGCGCCTCCACGTGCGTCGCTCACAGCGACCATGTACAGAAAATGCTCAGCCACGTGCGCTTAAGGTCCTTTCTTTGCATGAATAGCCTATTGGCTTGACTCGCACTTATTGAAGTCTTGAACGCCGCGAGCAGCTAGGTGGACACGTAGTGGAAGTATCTCTCAGCCGTACCTTTGAGATGATGCCCGAGCAGGTCGACCTTAAACGTCCTCACTGTACATAAATCCGCACGAGGCCTCGGCCAGGTTGATGGCGCGCGAGAACGTGCGCCCCAACCAACAAACCCAGATTCATCACCTTGTAGAGCTCAGATCCATCGAAGTTTCACATGTACAGCTTCCTCTTACTACGTTAGGTGTAGCCAGCTGCGCTTTCGCCGAGATCGCGCGCGCCTGATCTCGAAGAGTCGATGTTTGCGTCACTCGCGCTGGGGCGTGGCCAGGCGCCGCTGCATCAACCCAGACTAGCGCCAGCTCCAGCTGGTGCTGCAGCTGCACGCCCTTTGGCTCTAGCACACACGATGCAAGCTCCGGTGACAGCAGGTTACTTTGCGTCTGCTCGGGTGAGCCCATTAGTGCGTTGATAGGCATCGGACGTGCACGCATGTTTGCACCGAGAGCCGATGCGAACATGCCGCTCTCTACAGCACCCAGCATATTTTCGTCTTCTTCCCGCTTGGGCTGCGAAAACTATATCTTCGCTATGCGGTCGGTATGAGCGGTGAGAGCCGCGATTATCTTGTCTTCAGTCGCCAAGCTCCTTTCGCGAGCTGGTGACCCTTCAACGACTACAGCAGTGCATGCTGACGCAGCAACGCGTGCTGGCGATGCCCCACGGGCTGGCGAGGCCTTCGCGTGACCTGATGGTGCCACCGTAGGCTTCGTATCAGTCGTGTCAGCCATTGGGCTCATAACCTATAGAAAGTAAAAACTTTGAGCGCTTTTAGAGGAAGATAATATTCTGTTTATTATTAGTCTAGCTACTTTTGTCGCCTAAGTCTCTCTGCTCCAACAGCTCCAAAACGGCTGGCTATTGGTCAACGCTACCTAATAACATCTAGCTTTCATTATGGATAGTCGAAGCACGTCTGGTGCTAATCGTAGAATCCAGTGCCGTTTCGTAACAAAGACAACAGTCCTTGCTTCTACATTCACCTTCCAACAGAACTAATAAGTATAACAACATAGTGAGTCGTATAAGCTCTTAGAGCGTAGTAAAACCTAGTTTAAGGGACTCAGTGGCTCGAAAAACCAAGTGGCAACCAGCGTCCGATAGTTTATTGCTTATAAAAGCTTAGTACTCGCAGCGATCGCAGCGCAAGCCTAAGAAAGCACTAGACGTTTTAAGCTTTATTTAATGCTTTATGTGTAAGACCTTACCCTTATTAGCCTAGATCTATCTATCTTAAAAACGCTACGCGTATCACCCATAATAAATGACTCTAAATCGAAAAGTCATTATGTGAGGTCGACCACATGAACGGTTTACCAACTATAAGTTAGCTAGAATTGAAGCAGTACTAGCGAAAGATGCTTCGTTACAATCAGCCACCAGTGAACATCGTACCTAGACCAGCACCCACACGTTGCAATTTCTACGATAGGTGAAGTTATCAATAAGACTTTAGCGAGCCATTACATCTCTTTTAAACCTTTAATGATAATTAAACACTGGTTACTTTCCAAACGATATATTTTTCGATTGTTTCAAACGCGTATGGTGCATAAATGCTCTTTTTAGTAAATCGAAAGTGTCTACGCTTACAAATTTGCCTAGAGCGACCATCAGTACGGCACTTAATGTTGTCTGCCCAAGAAAACATTCTCATCGCCTTTTAAGGCCATGACCTTTGTGTGTCGGCCCAAAGATGATACAAAGAATTAAATCTACACTTCTTTTTCCTGAGGATATTGAGATTAACAAAGCAACGAGCTGTATGCAAACAACGAATTTTAAGGCAAATATCTTAAAAGTAGTCAGCAAATATTCGCACTAATGGCGCAACTTATGCGAGGTCGTCGTGCTGAGCTCGTCGTAGCTTCACTTATGACGGTGTATCTGTTCTTCTGCCCCTATAGCAAAGTGGAGGAGAGCTTTAATATGCAGGCAACGCATGACCTGTTGGTGTTTGGGGTGCACAACGTGGACAAGTTTGACCATTTAGAGTTCCCCGGTGTTGTGCCGCGCACCTTCTCAGGCTCGCTCGTTGTGGTAGGTGTCAGCCAACCCGTTGTGTGGGTCATCCAAGCGATAGGAGGTCCAAAATTCTGGATGCAATTGGTGACACGCTGGGTGCTTGGCCTCATGACATTTTGCGGCCTCCTTTTCTTCAGTGACAGTGTGGGACTGCGCTTTGGCCGCGACGTCAGTCGATTCTTTTTACTAATCTGCGCGTGTCAATTTCATCTGCTTTTCTACATGTCGCGCACGCTACCGAATGTATATGCACTGGTAAGACGATAGACTGATCGTAATAAAGCGAAGCATGGTCGTATTTGATGGCGATCTGACGATAAGTGGGCAGGTGCTAGTGCTATTTGGACTAGGTTTCTGGCTTCAGGTGGGGTGGCAAAAGCAATAAAGTAGCCACTCGAAAAGAGTTTTTTCTAATATGTAAAGTGGCAGGGCAAATGGCTCCATTTTGTATCCTTGTTTACATTCACGACGGTGGTGTTTCGGGGAGACACAATAGTATTTTTCGCACCAATGGTGCTCAATCTTCTCCTCTTGCGTCATGTGTCGTTCTTTCAAATGATTTCGTGGGGCATTTCCGCCGGAATTGCGTCGCTCGTAGTGACGGTTGTCGTGGATTCGTACTTTTGGCAGCGCTGGCTATGGCCAGAAGGCGAAGTGTTGTGGCTTAACACTGTCGAGAACAAGAGCAGCGAATGGGGTGTGAGTCCGCCTTTGTGGTATTTCACATCTGCTCTTCCACGCGCACTTCAAATGACGGCATTACTGATCCCGTTCGGCCTTAGGTCCTTTTGTTTTCTTTTCGAATGCATTTTCGTCAAATGATCCCACTCGTATGCACTCACTGATTCCTCTGTATGAACGGCAGTTCTCTACTTCCAGCGCTATTAAATAGCCGCTCGCGCGACATGACGTGGACAATTAAAGCGGCATCTTTGATTGATTGGTCCATCTTGTCGCTGGTGTGGCCTGTATTCGTCTACTTGGGCCTCTTTTCAGTACTTCCCCACAAAGAATTGCGCTTCATTTTTAATGCGATTCCGATTTTAAATATGATTTCGGCCGTGGTACATACAAATTGTCGTGAATGCATGGACAATGTAAACACCCACATATGTTGATGATATCGATGCTGTATAGGGGTTTGCAAAATTGTATCGTAATCGAAACAAGGTACATAGTAACCCCTCTGTTCTTCCTGCATCGTGATAGCATCATAGTAAATGTCGTACGCGTTTCTTATAGGCGTATTTACTATTTCTCGGAGCTGTTGGCTGTCTTTTTGTTTCATTTCTTGGGACTTTCGTCTTCTTCACAGCTGCGCGGTCCAATTATCCTGGTACAGATAAAGTATCTTCACCTTGTTAAGTCAAAATCTGACAAATTTTGAAGGTGGTGACGCGTTTCGGCATTTGCATCAAATTGCCATGAACGAGCGTGAAGTACCTCGAAGCGTTCACATTGACATACCCGCTGCCATGACCGGTGTTTCTCGCTTTGGAGAAGAATTTCCGGCTTGGAGGTATGAACGTGGTGGTTACAGTCGTGTTTTCCACATTTGAATCGTTATTTGCGTTGCAGGTACTCCAAGAATGAGACCGTGACAACGATTGAGCAACTTTCACAATTTGACTATTTACTGACGGCTAAGAATCCGGTGCTGTTGGAAAATGAGTTCCAGTACATAGCAGCTTTCGATGTTTTTGATGGTGTCCGATTAGTCAAAAGCACCATCATTTTCAATGTAAAAAAGTTAGTTTTTCTTCTGCGAAATCGCCGCATCATGCCTGACCACGGGTGAATCAATAAAAAAATTTGTTATTTGTGCTACCAAGAACTTTGTGCTAAATTCTTGTTGCATTTATTAATTTTCTTCGCAAATGTACTACGGTGCCTTAACTTGAGTAACATAACCGACAAAGTACAAAAAACGCAGCACATTTCGGGCACTATCTCCATCATGTGTGAGAATAGTCCCTAGCGAATCCTCGCTATGGCAAAATTCGTTCACGTCAAATGCTTCACTTCCGCGCTCACGAAGCCACTCGACTAATCTTGACTGTTCTTCCGAGCACTCAAATGTCACGTGCAATTGAGACTGCCACTTGTCGTTGCCAAAATTTTCATCCAGCACGTATGTGACTTTACCGGCGCAAGAAACCTTGCTAGGTTTTCGCAATGGTTTGGGCTTTTTCTTTAACGCATAATGCAATCTTTTCTTGCCACTTCCCGCTCTGGTAGCCTCCTTAAACTCCCCTCGGCCTTGTAAATGTGGAATATCGTCCAAGCTCATAATTGTTGCAATTGGATTGACGCGGTAGGCAGCATCTCGATGCAGTGTAATATGATTCAATTTTAATTTCGAATGGGTTAGATCCGCCACAATGCTAGTCGACGCTGGCGCTTTTTTCGTTACATGAACAAAACCTTGCGCTACAAGATCGTGCATGTCGTCCGAAGCTAAATATTCAGGAAGAACATCCTCAGCATCCAGCTCCATCATTTCTCGATGTAAAGATTGGATACAGGCCTCGACATGCTTTCGACTTTGCTTCATCTCATTCACGTCATCTGGATAAATCTGCAATCCCCTTCGCCATTGCTTTTCACTAACACCAAGCTGCGCTAACGCTGAAAAAACCACATCCTTATAGTTTAACGATCGTAACTGCACCTCCAGCCATAACGTTTCCTTGCCTTGCGATTCTGCTTCAAACCATGCACCAGTCGGTAGATACAACACGGATCCTGCCCGAAGTAAATGTTTCTCAACTGACCCTACCGTCAACTTTCCACCATTCACTTCCTCGTTGGGGAATTCAAGAAAGTCCCCGCTTGTCGGATTTCTTGCTGCCAAGCGATGAATTTTAGCAACATGTGCAACATCTTCCACTTGCCATGACTCGGGGTGAAAGCAGTCAAGTGGATATTCAATTTGACTTTGTTTCAGTCTCCACGTCGATTTTCCACTTAGCTGGAAAATAACCGTCTCACATCGGTGAAAGCGCCAATCCAGCTCCATTGCGTCTTGCGGACAGCTCACTAGCCGTGCAGTATGTTGGGGCATGGAATATTCAAGACCCAATGCTTTCGCTATGGGATGAATGAAAATGTCTGCAACCCTGCGCGGAGCGGGAAAACAAAGACAACAATTTTCCAAGTCGCGGGCTTTGGCTTTCGAGACCGACTCAAGTACATCAATTCCCGTGCTTCGACGAGCTCCTGTAAGCTTCAAATGAGGCTGCACAATGGGACCGTCTTTTACGTCGACGGCATCAAGAAGCCGTTGTACATTTAAGTGTCGCAACCCCGTCACCTCGTTGTCAATCAGCTCCTGAAATCGATTCACTGCTGCGTGACTGACAAATGGCGTTGTTTGAAATGATTCCTTTACTTGATCCGCATACTCCGCCGACCCCATCAACTGAACTAATGTCATTTGGTGCGGTTCCGTAAAGGTCGAACTAGATGTAGAAGTCGGTGAGAATAACGCGGTAGAAGTCTTATTGATGCTAGGTGTGCCTAATTGTAGACGCTTAAATGCTTGGCAGCTCGTCAAATGACGCGCTGCTGCTCCACGTGATGCTGTTAATTTCTTCGCACAATAGTTGCACGATATGCTCGGTGTCGCAGACGAACTCTCAGCTTTCCGCTCAAAATGAGTCATCACTTCTCCTTTTGCAGGCACTTTTGCTGGATACGAAAGCTTTGACGGCTCCATCTTGAGTCGCGAAGAGCGGCGTAAAGGTTGCGACCGTTCAATTTCGGGATCTTCGCTCTCGAGCAATGCAATCGATGCCTTTCGCTTCTTGGAAGCCATACGCTTCAACCGCTTTGGTGTATGCACAGGGGCAATTCTCGGTTTTGTATCGTCAAATAGTGGACTAGCGTTCTCACCTTGAGTCCCTTTTGATAAACGAGAATGAGTTGATGAGCTGCGTGATCGAGACGAGCTACGTGATCGAGACGAGCTACGTGATCGAAGATTAGCGTTAATGTTGTCATTGGACAGCATCTGTCGATCCTGGTCTGCGGAATGCATCATCAGATTTTCCGGCTCATCGACAGGATAATGATTCAACAAGTCTTGGTTTGACTGACTTGGTGCTGCATAATCACCATCCTCTCCATTATTTCGATCTTCGTCAATCTTCTCCTCGTCAAATAAAGCCTTGTCTTCATCTGCCTCAATCTCTTCAGCGTTTTCATTTCTCTCGTCCCTGGTTTCATCGTCAAGTGCACACCTCTCTCTCAAATAGCTGTCTCCACTGGTAAAGGCTGAACTGCTGATTGATACATCAATCTCGGCAATTTCCCTCGTTGACACAATCGTTTCTTCCAAACCAGTCAGTTGTTGCACAGTATCATTGATGGTGTTGGCTTCAAACACAATGTGTGACTGCTTCATGACAGAAGTGCCATGAAGAATTGTCTGACCTTCTTCCTCACATACCTGCATCTGGCTCCTATCACCACCCAGTAACCACGGCTCTACCGTGTCTACTGCATCAGAAAATTGAAAGTTATCATCCTTGCTAGCTTGTTTCTTCTCAAAATTGTCATCGCGATAATTGGCCTTAGGAAAGTAGTGTACTAATTCCAAATTTTTGACGTCGTCGACTTTTTTTTCTTCCTCCTTGTTAGCTTGGTTAACCGTCCTCTCAACTTCTTGGACACTAGAAGGACCAGCACTTAACTGTAAAAAATTACTCGGTGACTCTAAAGCCGGCGAATCGGCTCCTAACCCAGCCATCGCCATCGTATGTAAAAGGTGCTTAGCTGCGTCAGCTAAACTGGCGGCGATATCCCGGCTTCTTTGCAACGAAAAATGCCGCACGGTGCTTGAGCCCTTGAATGGCTTCTTTCTAACTGAAGATTGCACTAAAGCTGTTAACTATAATGTTGGGACAAGACGTGATAGCAAATGACACGGCGAGAATCACTACATGTCAGTAAAAAAAAACGACTATCACATTAAAGTTTTACTACTATAACTATCACTCCTCGCTAAATTCTGTCCACTCCATGTCAAGTACAGCAAACAGAGCAGTCTCCATATCGGTCTTACTTGCATACAGCGGTAACTCTACACGATTAAAACACGTATGTACCTTCGGAAAGCCCCGACTTTGATTTGGCAACGGTCTCAACGAGAATGGACAAATGCGACCATCATAACTTGTTAAACCTTTAAAACCTTGCACGGGAACGCGTGACGAACCCGTAGAGAATTGGAGAAACCTGGCACGTTCGTCCTCGGTAAATCGTTGTAAGATTTCCCAAAACCAATCAACAACCCGAGGGGCATCGCTAAAGCTAGGAGCGACAACCGTGTTGTTTTTCCAATCATTCAAATCAATTTCGGGCAAGCCACAAAGCACAAGTTCCAGCTCTTGGTAGTCAAAAACCAAAAGAGCTTCCTGTGGAATAATTTCAAACAACCCCAGTGACAACGCTTGGAGTTGAGGCGCGTAACGATCAAGCATGAGATAGCGCAATTTTAAATGTAAAAACTCCAGCTTGTTAGCATCGGTCACGGGCTTCTCTCGTCCTTCTGGAATCAAATCGATCGTAAAGACTTCATCATCCGCCCGCAATTCCGTGACACAGAATGTGAGTTCCAGCGCGTCCACACCATCATTTTCTCGTATCCATACCATACTCGAATAAACCTCTGGGTCCACATATTGTAGATCAGAGAAAGTAATGGGTGTCCCAAGAAAGTGTTTAAGAATTGGTAAACACAGTCGCGCTTGCATTGTCTGTCCTTCAAGCAGCGCTCGACCCAAAAGTCGTCCAATACCACGAAAATACAACAAATGATCTGCTGTGCAGTCTTCCGAGTTTGGATTTATTGCCACCGCTTGCGTATGTCGATGACACGTCATAAATAGACCAAGTTCATCATCCAGCAATCGCCCAAACAAGATAGAAAACCATTCACGCTGTAAGCCACCTGCGTCAATCCCTGCTTCGCCAATAAACTCAATACGTAAAGGAAAGTGAATATGTTCCGGTTGAATTCCCAATAATTGCTCCATGCTCTCGACCAGGATATGATCCCGCTTCACACGAAGTTTAATACGCCCTTCTTCCCATGGTCGTAATAATGCACTCATTCGCTCTAAAAACCACGCGTATTTCTTTGGAAACGGCAGTCTTGATACTCGGTCTAAAAGTTCCAGCTCCCGTGCTGTAAGTTTATACCCGCCAATTGTCTCAGCAGCATCTAATTGAGATGCATCTTCGAAAGTTAGTCGTCCAATGCCACCCATTATGGAGGACTGCCTCACCATATGCGTCACGAAACCTACAGATACGCGTCCATTTGCCGTGTGATTGACTGTCCCATTTACGACAGTCAGACGCCTTGCAGCTGCAGCGACATCTTCTCTTGTCCAAAAAGCCGAGTCTCCATCTTCTCCTACACAGCGTACCCACTCTTTTCGTCGTCGTGCATACTTTTGGCGTGGATTAAGCGTCGAAAGTCGCAGTGGTCGTAATGATGGTCTGCTGTTTGTACTAACCACAGAGGCAGCCAACGAAGGCCTCGTTAACATTGTGATAGAGCTCGTCGAGCTCACGCGTTCTTCTCGTCCGGCAATCGAATGCTTAAGTCGTGATGGCTCCTCACGCTTTGAGTTTTTTGTACCGCACAATACACAGGTCGGACGATCCATAGCGTTGCTAAATTCGCACACCAGGCATCTCCACCGCTCTGCCTGAGCTTCTCCACGCTCAATATCGAGTCTAGTGATCGTATCTTGATCCTGGAGAAGTACTCTGAAAGCATACACATGAGCTTCCGCTTTTACTAAAACAAGTCTTGAAAAAAGACATACCTGGCAAGGAATGAATGGGACGTGCCTCGTAATTGGTTGCGAGTGAGCAGGAACCATAGACCACCCGCAAATACAAGCAACAGCATCATCGACACCATTGGGAGCATCACAGACATGGACCCGTCAGACGCCATGGGGTTTATGGCTCGAGCACCCTACTCGACCCTTTTTCACGCCGTCGCCAACGACCCCGAGGTGGAAGTGTAAGTTTTGACTGAACTTAAACATATGGTTCGAGCCGTTTTCGACAACAGCTCTTTTTCTTCCACCAGTCAAATCATGCAAAAGGTCGATTAGAAAAGCACCTGGATGGATAAGGTCGCCCATGTGGAAAGATTGCTGATGAAAGGGTCGTTGCTGGCAAGTTCCTACATTAGAGCACTTCCTGATGACCAGCTGTATGCACGCATTGCCCATTTTTACCTTTCATATGTCAAATATATAGACATAACATTGACCAAGATAAATTCTATGGAAGTGCATTGCCTCGATGCTACTGCTTTCAGCCTCGATAAGTCACGAAGCAACCACTCTAGAGCTATTGCGCAAGAAAAATCTTGCGCCGAAGCTTGCTTTTAATGTATGTAATGGTCGATAATTGTTCGAACCGGTGCGTTACGAGTTCTGTACTTTATGTTCTTAATTGCCCTAGCTTTGCTGCCTGAACGCCTGCTCACTTAAATGTACTTGAAAAAAAAAAAAATAGAAATCGGTTGACTCCTTTATTTAGTCTTCTCAATTTAACAAAATTACGATACGACGGAATAGGTGAGGGTTGTTATTATTTCCGCTGTATTGTTTTGTTATTTGAAAAATATTTCGTAAGCAAGTCATAAGAGAGCTAAAAATAGAGACTGGGATACCAGTAAAAGTAGCAGAAGTTTAACACAAAACTTGACTTATCTTACGCTATTGGGCAATACGCACTTCTTAGCATTGAACGAAAGTTAGGGAAATTTCTAGTCCGACCGGTCCAGGTATCTGTAGTATGAGCTTCTACATCGCGATTCTTGTCAAGATTGACTCTTTTCGTAACCGGCTTAGACGATCTCGGTTACGCAAATCCTGAGTAAGAAATTCTGCGTGATTAAACGTAATTTACCACTTTCTAAATTTATTATACTACCGTTGGCATGAATATACTTTTTCGTTTAGGTTGTAACTTACCAAAATCTATTGATCTGTGTGGACCATGGAGAGCTGCAACACGCGTTTGATTGGTAAAATAGTTCCATAATTGTCATCATACCCACCCTTCTGTAATATTGTTAGCAAGTAGTTCAGGGCACGAAGATGCTGAGGCTTGGACATCGTAATCTATCCAGTGTTAGCTCCCGTGGCCGAAACGGTGCGAAGAAGTTAATTCGTTTGTCACAAGGCAAAGAGTTGCCAACTCTTTAAATACGGTATCCACACCACGCATGCTCTTCACAGTCAGATTAAGCAGTCATTATGATACAAGCTGTCTCTATCTTGGTGCAAAGCTCGCAATAAAAGCTGATCAATAAAATCAACAGTTTAGACAAACCACTGACCTCCTTCAAGTTGACGCGGTGACGAGATGCTTTGGTGGCTACTAGACGGTCGATTATCGGTATTAACGTTCCTTTTTGTCTGCATACAAAGCATATTACATTAGACCAATTGACTAGATGAGTTCAGGTAGCCGATAGAGCACTTAAACACACTCTAAGTCTCAAGCGCATTTGTCGTAAGCGCATTTGCGTTCTTTGGACCACTGTGAGACTATTTAAAAGCTCTCTAAGACTTCATCAAAAAAATCCTCAAACTACTTACCGAAATCGATTTTTTTTCCGCCTGTTCTAAACATGACTTGGTCGCTTCAGCAGCAATAATTGTTGCCAATTGTTGCAGTTCTCGTTTTGACTCTTCGATGCTCAATTGAAGAGCTCGCAATTTTGGGCATTTCTCTGCTCGCGTAGCAGATTGAGACAGCCCATTCACACATTTGTCGGCACAATTAATTATTCTAACTCGTTTGTAGCGACGCACTGCTGCGACAACGAGTAGCAGATACCGCTCAATGTCACGCATGCGGAGCAACATGTCCGTGCCTGTGGAAATAAAGGCAGGAATGCCGATGCAACCAGTCGGATCGATTCGGTCTGGATACGCTAATTGCTCAGCTTTCAAAATAATCGCCTCAATCATCGACGACAAATCATCTTGCGATGCACGAATACTGTGCATGAGCCGATTGATTTCTTGTAAAATCTCCGCGGTGTCTTGGACATGAGGTCCAATTCCTTCAATCGGCCGTTTGAATCTCTTTTGTCCCTCGTTAAGAGCTTTTGACGCTCGTTGCTTTCGATCCGCTGCTGCCACGGATCGCAGCATATGTACGTCTATCTCTTGCAGTAATTGTGCTCGCCAACCTTTTGCTTGCCACGACGACTCATACATACTAATCTCTACCTGCTGACCAATGCTGCCATATTTCGCTAGTTCTAGTTTAACTTGAGAATCAATTCGAAATTTATTCTGTTCATCAGCTGAATCACCACCGTCGACACTATTGCTTTTTAAGCACGACTTTTGCCGATGCTTTGTTATTGATGTCTTCTCCACTGACAGACTTCGAGCCGTCGACAGTCTTTTGCGTTGCTTCCATTTGCGTTGCTCCCCTGTCACGTCATGTCGATCACACTCCTCCGCTGGACTTTCAACTCCCTTGATCTCCTCAAAAGAGCTTGATCGCTGCGTGGGCTCTACATCGGACAGGTCTGGTTCATCTGGTAGCAAATATCGTAATCCACCTAGTCAATCACTCTACAGTTGTTAGTGATCGTCTGACGCATTGGCCAAGTCCTATATCAAAAGTGACCGACTTAACCACACTCTTTACCTTTTTTCAAAATAAAAGCGTAAAGCTCTCCTTCACCAACGAAAAAATCTTGATTTTGTATCGCTTCCTCGTTTTTGTCGATTCGACCAGGTAAGTGGTATATATTTTGCTGCTGGAGGCCATGGGGTTCCTCAATGTTCCAATTTCGGTCCTTGATAATTTTGACCACTTCTTTACCACTAATACCGATTTTCTCGAGTAATTCACGGGGTGGACGCGTCTCTACCGACATCGCAATGCCCTGCTGACTGCAACGTCGTGTGTTGAGTACCGGTCGCTTCGGTGCTACTCCTACAGACGTCATTAATGAGCTCGCTACACTATTTGATTTTTATAAAATGGAATTAAAATGTCACTATTATGATCCTTACATCCAAAGAGACCTCGAACCTAAGCTCGGCGAATTTAGCAACCAACCATGCTGCGACGTCTTCCGCTGCTGGGTCCGATGAAGGCCACTTTAACCTCACCATATCTATCCTTTGTGCGCTTTAAGCGCTCCGCTGCTAAATCCGCGCGTATAAGCGCCACCAGTGGCTCCGGTACAGCTAGAACTCGTCCGAACGTCCATATTAATTTCTAAGCTGATGATGCGCAGACCGCAGTGCGGCGTTAACGATGGCTATTCGCCAGATCGAGAGTAGCTTTGGCAAAGGTGCCGTCATGCAGCTAGGCTCGACGTGAGTTGACGTCAGTATTATGTTCTGAAGCCGTAGAAGCCACTGGTGGATTAAAAATAATTGCACTGTTGTCGTGCTATAGTAAAATTGCAGAGCGTGTAGACGTTATTTCGTCTGGCTCCCTGTCTTTAGACTTGGCATTGGGTGTCGGTGGCATACCGAGAGGGTGGGTATACTGAAGCAAAGCGGATCTTGCTGTAGCAGCTATTTAAAAAGGTTATGCTTCTGGTTAGGCGTGTTGTCGAGATCTACGGCCCCGAGAGCTCCGGCAAGACAACGCTGGCATTAAGCTGTATCGCTGAGGCTCAGAAGGCTGATGGTGGCATCTGTGCTTTCATTGATGCCGAGCACGCTATTGACGCCCACTACGCCAAGGCGCTGGGAGTCGATATTGATGCCTTGTATGTCTCGCAGCCCGACTCTGGTGAAGAAGCGTTAGAGATTGCCGATACATTAATTCGGTCAGGAGCTGTAGATCTTGTGGTGCTGGACAGTGTGGCAGCTTTGGTGCCACGTGCCGAGCTTGAGGGTGAAATGGGAGATCAGCAAATTGCTCTGCAAGCGCGGCTCATGAGTCAAGCTTTGCGGAAACTGACAGGTTCTCTATCGAAGTCCAATTGCACGATCATTTTTCTGAACCAGATCCGCCAGAAAGTCGGAATAATTTTCGGATCACCCGAAGTTACTTCTGGTGGTACGGCTTTACGCTATTACGCGTCCGTACGGCTTGATATTCGTCGAAAGACAGCCATTAAGGAAGGGGATACAATAGTTGGTAACGAAACGGTGGTCAAGGTGGCTAAGAACAAGCTCGCTTCTCCTTTCCAAGTGGCACATTTCGACATGATTTTTGGTCATGGTATCGATCGACACTCGGAACTAGTAAGGCATATTGATACTTATTCAAAGAATTGTGAGTTTAACTTTAGTGATGTAGCTTGACTTGGGCGTGCAGCGCGGCTTACTGAAGCGCTCGGGGGCATGGTATAGTTTAGCTGGTAGCGAAGGTAAGGCATGGCTTTGATTTTTGTTATTATAGTTTGAATACCTAACAGGGAGTGACGTAGAACCCATTGCGCAGGGCAAGGCAAAGGCAAAGGTATTTTTACAGCAAAATCCTGAAGTTGCCTTGGACCTCGAATCAAAACTGCGTCGTATGCTTTTTGAGCCGGTGGAGGCTAAAGTTAAAAGTGATGAGGCTGTCGTGGAAGTGGAGAACGAAGTTGTCAAAGAAGACGATGATAGCATTGCAACACAAGGTACTGAAGAAATTCACGGCGATGTCGATGATGGAAGTACATCAAAAGGAGATTGTTCGTGAGCATGTGCGCGATAATTTGTCCTCATATAGTTTTTCTTACTGCAAAGTTTAAATCCATCTTATTACGTTGCTATTTCCTCGATGTCTTGACGAGTACGTCATCGCTGCTTGGACATGGCATTGCCAGTAGCAAAAGTTGTTCACCCTCGTTGAGACCGAGCTCTAAATATGTAGCCCACAACTACCGACGATCTAGAAGGCCATATTAAATGAAGTTGGCGGAAGGACATTCGCCACTTGACAACGCTCTGCCTTCGAGTACCGTTTCTTTATCACAGCGAGATTGTTTGAAGGCGAGTTGGAGTATAGAGTGCGAAGCTCTCCCATACATTCCTTTAGGTCTGACCAATTGTACTGGCAAGCATCGACTAGTTCTTTCGTCTAAATTAAGCGCAAGCAATATCGAGATAATGTGAATTTCAACACATTAGTATTGAAGTGACACAATGCCTACCATTGGAAACCCATCCATCGTAAACATGGCCATTGATAAGCAGCACGCCGCTACAACTGACGGCAGATACTTCAGAAATTGATATTCTTGTAGAGCTAGCTCGAGCAAGTAATGCGCCAACATCGATGTCTTCTTCTGAATAGGCGGGATCATGCGCTCGTATATATTTAGAAAATCCAGCGCTGTCAACATTTATAACGATGGTTAGTGAGTAATGTAAAGCTATTGATTGCATGTAATAGGTAATTGCCTGACGAACCAGTGGGTACCGAAAGTGTAAAGTTAAGGGTGTTCAATAACTTTTCTTCCATCTCTAAGACTTCCACGGATGTATAGACGTTGTCAGCACACATAGCAAGATCTTCCACTCCAATGTAGGACACATCTTCACACTTCGATGCAACGTGCAAGCAAGTTGCACCAAGTAACTGAAATTGCGTTTTTTTAACCATAACGATATCAAGATAACGATCTGTGTAATTCACTGCCAAGAAAGCAGTTCTCAGGCACATCTCAAACACATCCACCACTATAAGGCACAAATACGCAAAACACATCATCCAAATGTCACAATTATTATGTCTCAAAGCACCATGTTGCAAACCTTCAATAAGCCAGTCAACAAGCATTGACCGATGAGCGGGTCGAAGCGTTTTTTGTCGGCTGCAAGACGATATCTCCACAATAAGCAATTGACAACAATGTAGGCTTTGTCAACGCACCTTAAATATTTTATCTCCTTCCAGGAATCCATCTCTGTCTGGCGCAAATATGCATGAAAAAGTTCCACGTGTTCTGGCGTAGGACCATTTCGTGCGCGACTCATCGTGTAGCACATTTGATCCATTGGAATTTTCGGTGTCAGAGGTAAAAATGTAGGTGCTTTACTCGAGAAATACGGATGACGAAGCGCGTCTTCAGCTGTAATTCGTTGGTCGGGATTATAGATTAGCAACTTTGTCAGTAAATCGATACCGAGATCTGAAATTCCCGGGAACAGGCGATTTAAAGGTCGACGCTTCCAATGCGGGAACTCAAAGTGGTAATTCGGCAGCGACGAAAACCCTGGCCACGTTTCGGATGTAGGAGTCGATAGCTTGCTAAAGATCTGAAACAGCTGGTCAATCTCCGAGATACCAGTGAATAACGGCTTTCCTTGAGCCATCTCAGCAAATATACAGCCAACAGACCAGATATCCACCGCCGAGGAATATCCGCGCAATCCCATCAATATTTCTGGCGGACGATACCACAGTGTTACCACCTCCATGGTGTAAGTTCGGCGTGGAATTCCTGTTGCTCGGACTAGCGCAAAGTCGGAAACTTGAAGCATAGCATCACCTAGCGCGGAAACAAGTAAGTCGATTTAGCTGCAGTTCCTCCAAAAAATCGCAAAAAAATGCCTACTTACTTAGCACTTCCGTGTCGGACGTCTTGATTAGCAGATGTTTTGGCTTAAGATTGCGGTGCAAGACTCCGCGGCGATGGCAGTACGCAATTGCATCTAGAAGCTGGTGTAGTAGCTTGCGAATCTGACACGATTTATTGCATTGTTAAAAAAAGTCAAAACTACAAAGCAGCCCGGATTGTGCACGTACGACAGCTTCTGGTAACACACGGCCGCCATTTGGGTCGCCCGTTGGATTAATGATTTCATGAAGCGTTCTATCCACGTAAGGAAAAAATACATGGAGCTCGTCTTTTGCTAGGCTTATGAGCTCAAGAGATGCAATATGGTCATGCTTGATACCCTTTAACACAGCAAGTTCTCGAAGCATATAGTAAGGCACTCCTTCTCCCTATTGTTCACATATGACGCGACAATCAGCGCACAATTTCCTACGCTAAAGAATTGCGTATAGGTTAGAAATACCTTGGGAAATACTCGAGCCTTCTTCATGGCCAAAATTTTGCCAGTCGAGCGCTGGCAGCACTTTATGCAGGTACCTTCAGTCCCCTTGTTTTTAATTCCTAAGTTTTTAAAATTAATCCAATTCACCGAGCCTTCCGAAGTCACACTTGAGAGTGATCGATACAATGAACGTCGGCTAATTAACTCTCTCCACTTCTTCGATACTTGCGTCATGTTTTGCAGATTCGTGGCCGTAACGAGAAAGGAAAATACGTGCAAAATAATATCGATCGGCTGCAGATCAAAGTGTTCGGAATATGTCACAACAGCCTCCACTTCCTCCATTTTCACTTCAAGCGGTGCATTTCCTTCCCAATCTTCGTCATCATTGGCCGCAGGAGAAGCAATTAAAATCTCACGACGGACAACTTTACTAGCACGGTGTTCCACGGCGCGTTCAGAAGGGTCAATCGAAAATCCCTCCTCCCCGGCTTCCTGACTGTGAATGTGTTCTCTGGCATATGCTATAAAGTCTGTAGTCACAGCCTCGCCACTTTCCTCTCGTTTTCTCTTCCCAGCTATCAAGTATGCCACATCAGTACACAAATCTTCCAGCCAATTCAACAAAAGATCGTACTCGTACCAAATGGTGTGGCAGTTGCCGTAAGCTTGGTTTCATGTACCCTTTTATCTGTCTTATTGATAAATAGAGAATAGGACTTGTGCTCGTGGTTAGCAGCTGTTCGTCCCTCATGTTCCGAATCCCTGACATTAAGACTTCTCTCAAAAGCTCTTCTCTCTTCGTTTCCATGTCCCACACTTTGCTCCATTTTTTCGGCTTTTACCTTGCTTTTCAAATTCGCCTTACTACCGTGTGAAAGGTCAAGAGGCGTTGAGTCCGAATGTACGCAAATAAAAGCTTCTTCGGAGCGAAGAGAACCTCCTAGTGCCGCTAAGATAGGATTTTTGGGCCCGGAAACGCACTGAAATGGAAGTCCGCTTGGGGTTCTCTCAGACACGGTAACGCCAAGCGGGAGTCGAGCAGCTTCGCCTAAATGTCCAGTAGCTACTTTGCGTTTCTTGGCAGGTGCCGCGTTCAATGAAGACGTCACGTGACTAGCTGATGAATTGGCGTGCATCCAGAGATATACAACTGTGAATATCTCGGTATCTTCAATAATTTCTAACTTTTAATGAAAATTGACAGAGAGTGCGTACCTTGGCGGATAACGTGAGAGCGTATGTGCAGAGAGGCTTGAGCGCAGTGTAATGCAAATCAAGTGAGGCAAATTATTTAACGATACGGCCCGGAACCAGCGAGATCCCCCGGTCTAGTTCCTTTTCTGCTTTGTACACAGTCTTCCTCGGTTTGTTTCTTCGTTTTGGAGCAGTTTCGCCACCACTTGATTGGGCAAGTTTCTACCTATTGTTGCATCCTGATTGGCTGGTGAGGAAAGTGCTGTCGCGTTGTACAACCAAAGTAATTCATGAGTAGCTCCAGCATACACAACATTTATTTGCAATAACGGCTAAATGAATCAAATCCTCGAATTTACAAGGACTGCAATCAAACCGAAATCTGTAAAGATTTATGTGTATTATTTGACTCGTCTTGAAATTGTCCGCTGTCTCGAAAAAAAAATCAAAATCGAGCCGTCTTTAATTGACAAGAGACCGGCTCAATAGTTACGTAACGTCCAAGATTTTAAGGGCATAGCCAATCCGTCAAGCAGGATTGGTTCAGGGTCGAGCAGCAAGGAAGTTTGCGATAGAATAACGCTAAGTTTTTTACTAGTTTCTCTGTTAAACCAGGTGAAGAGCATAACAGACGTGAAAAAAATTCAAGTAGAACGCCTGTTATAATCCGAGCCAAATTTGACGACTTTAGTATGGGATTTTAATGAGGCGAATTAGTATAGGAAATTAAACAGAAGAAATTGGTATACTTTTTTTTAAGATGCGAAATTAATATAAAAATTCAAACAGGCGACATTAGTGTCGAAGCCGCATGACGCATAATTTCACATCCTTTGACGGACTTTAGTGAAGAGAAGCGTTGTCTAGTCGAACACTTCTTGAACCACCATGAGGTGACGATATAAGTAGATTTCTCTTTCACAGCTGAAAGAAATGATTTTTTATTGTCTCTTACCTAATTGAAAGGTATATTACACGACATGTATCAAAATTAACTAAAATTGACTTATTTTCGTTAACTTAATTTCATTAGAAAGTGATAATGTAATGGGGCACACATCGGTTGGAGAACCGTTGTTGTGGTACATTTACTTTATGGGTAAATTACCCTTTTATCTAATTTTCAAATAGTTAGTTACTTAAATCCCGGTTTTTATGGGTAACAAATGTGGTCGCCGCCAGATATAAATCTGGCGGCCAAAATCTATTTTAAATAGCTAGGGTAAGGTTTTTAGATTAAAATAAATATACCAAATGCAGTTCCCCTTTTGATCTTAAAGCGTTAAGTGCCTTCCTAAGGCTTGCGCACTGATCTGTAAGAGATAGAAGCCTTTCTAAGGTATATCCTCTTGGGCACTAGTTGCCACTTGGTTCTACGAACCGCTGAATCCCTTGAACTAGGATTCCTTAAGCTTTAATAGCTTGTACGACTCCCTGAGTTGTAAAACCCATTAGTTCAACTGAGTGGCTCTTTGAGTCTGAAATTCTTCCTCTGACTTTAGGAGCGAGGTAGCTCCGCTACACCTGGAAGCACTTGTAGTCAATCTACGCCTGAGTCTTTACAAGACTAATTTCTCACGAAAATGGAAGAGGTTCCAGAATTGTCAGAAGCGCAACGCGCCGCTTATGACAAGCTCAAAACCTTATTTGGGCTTGAGCACGTGGAATTTATTATTTCCCAGGAACTAGAGGTCCTGCATGCAAGGCTTGAAGCCTTCATGCGGTACGAAGCCTCCCTGACCGGTCAGGTACAGGACCATTTAGCGGCATCTATGCCAACCCGGTACATCTCTGTACCTGACTTAGAGCCGAGGGCTCGCCCTCTAACTGTAACTGTGAAAAACATTTGAGGGAAAAGAGGGAGAAAATCTTCCTTTTGGATTGAGCAGATGGAAATGTCCATTGATTCCGCCTTGTTCTTAACAGAACGGCAAGAGGTGGTTATGGCCATTTTTAAACTTGGAGGTAGAGCCTTGGAGTAGGCACTATCGTGCAGCACGTCCATAAACGACGCTTTTCCCTCGTGGGATTCGCTGAAACAGCAAATGACGAGCATGTTTGCACCGCCTGATCAGGCTTTTCGCATGCGAGCACGGCGCTAAGCGACTTGACAGGGTAAAATAACCCTAGAGGACTTTGTCCAGGGGTTGAGAACTCTCATTGCATCTATGCATCAAGACCCGGTGCAAGAAGCAATTGTAGTGACCATCTTTATGGAGGGTCTCAAGGAGGGTGTTGCCCGGACGGAATTGTTCCGATCTCATCTGGCTACGTTCGAAGAGGCAGTTGCCATAGCGCTACGCGCCGAGTTTGACTTCAAGTCTGCTCGCGTTAGCACGCCTGTTTACCGAACAAGCTCTTCGAGCACATGGGTTCCGTCTAATAGAGCAGAACCTATGGATTTATGCCTCTTTGAGAAAGGAGAAGAGGCTCTTCAAGCTGTGGTACAGCATAAGACCATCCGTAGATGTTATATGTGCGGAAGCACGAAACATTTACGCCCTGCCTGCCCTCTTCCAAATTCGCATAAAGCTCGAAAGAGCTCCAGCTCCGACCTATACCAGAGATCTGGTACGGTGCCGGAAAACGTCGATACCCAGTAGGTGCGGGGCGCCCTACTGGGGAAGACCTAGGCTCTGTTGAACCGCAAGGAGATGAGAATAAACAGAACCTAGCCCCAATTAGCTCGGTGCTCAATGACACGGGGCGAGAGTACAAGCCTGGCTTGCTAGTCGCTCAAGCGACTGTAAAGGGCTTTGATAAGCCGTGGTCAATTTTGATTGACTCAGGAGCGTCTTGCAATTATGCTCGACGCCTTTCCCTTTAAGGAAGTCAACAATACGTTGAGGCGCTTAGAGCGCATGAAGGTGATACAATCACTGTTCGCTTAGCGACTGGGACTCGTGTCACTGTTCCCAAAGTTCCATAGAACTTAGGTATAAAGTTTCTGGACTTTGACCGTATGGAACACTGTCTCGTCCTTGATTTGGATTCGGGATATGATCTCATCCTTGGTATGGCCTGGTTAGAACACCATGAGCCATGGATCGGTTGGAGGTCTAAGACCTTCGGCGCCACGCGCAATGTTCCTAGCAAAGTTTTGGAGAGTCATGAACCCACCTTTGCTATGCAACAAAAGCACTATTGGCGCGGATCATTGATTGAGTCTGTCAGTTTTAGACATTGGCATTTCTGAGTTAACAAACTCTAATGTTAAAAACATTAATTCTGAGCCCGACTCAGCAGAAATAAGTGGAACGGCACTTACTCCGTCGAGTGACACTCGTGATAATAACAATTCACTAGATGTTGAAAGCATTGTTGGCCTAAGGCCGAATCATCAAGGGTGCAATATTCCTGAGATACGTGGAGTGGCACGTCTAAGTCCACCGAGTATGGTCGGCCGAGGTGGCATCATACTAAGTGTCAGTAGTGACATTGTTGGCGGTTCGCCAGGACCTCAAGGGTGCAATAGCCCTGAGATACGTGGAGTGGCACGTCTAAGTCCTCTGAGTGTGGTCGGCCGAGGTGGCACCATACTGAGTGTCAATAGTGACACTATTGGCAGTTCGCCAGGGCATTTTGGGTGAAACCCTCCTAATGCACGTGAAGCGACACGTAAACGTTCGCTGGACAAGGAAGTTGAGTTATCTAACTCCTTGTCGGATGTCAAATAAGACACCATGACTTGTATAGAACCAATACAGGCTGGAAAACCGGGGACGCGAATGTCCCGGCCTCTAAGAGGCGTATTGTCTCCACTCCAAGACAGGGTGGACACGAAGCGTGTATAATCTTACAAAGTGATACGAGTGAGCAAGTACATACGCTTGTAAATGGCGTAACCGGTAACATTGAGGGGGAAGTTAGCCTTGCGGCAATCCCCTCGTTACATGCTCTTTTAGAGCTAGACGAAATGTCTATTGATGAGTGCGGTCGAGCCTTAAAAGCTGATGACTTATCTGAACTGGTGGTCATTCGACCTATTGTTGAGTTAAACTCATCGTCACTTCTCGACGAAGCTGTCCTGGATGACACAAAAGCCGCACTTAGTGCGCAGAGTAGGTCATCGATCCTTAAAGATTCTACGGATCCCGTTTATTCCTTAATTAAGGAATTCCAAGATGTGGTATGTAATAACCCACCATCTGTTTTACCTCCGGATAGAGGTGTTCGTCATGAAATTAACTTAGTCCGG
>NC_090615.1:1573050-1640000 GCF_004359215.1 Bremia lactucae | reverse complement strand
TTTTTATGCCGGTAACCTTCTTTTTATGCACAATTCCTACGATTTAAAGCTGGGTACGATCCAAAAGTACTGCATCATTACGAGATATCTGGCCGCCACCACAATTGTTACCCATAATAAATGGGATTTTAGTAATCGACAATTTTAGAAAAGGATAAAAGGTTGTTTTACCCATAAGGTAAAAGTACCACAACAACGGTTCTCCAACCGATGTGTGCCCCATTACACTTAATGAATAGCTTTTTCAAATTCAAGTGTAGTTTGTTCTGCTCGTTTCCTCCGTCGTTGTGCCAAGTGACCACGTCACACTTAATAGCGCTTCGAAGTCCGTCCACGACCTCCACTAGTCGTAGAGACTTACATCTCGTTACGCGGTCAATTCACCGTGGTATCTTATTTTGAACAGTACATGAGACCTAATGAGGATGACTGCCTACGATGAATAGTATCGTCGGCGCCGACAGATTTCGTGACTTGTTACCACAGAGCGTCAGAGAACAATAGGCTGGTATTAAAGCATTCGTCGGATACGAGAATGTCCTTTTTCGGTACATCTAGAGCAACGTACCGGATTTTGTTGCTACACGGATGCCTATAATGAGTTTCAAAAAGCAATATAGCAAATGGCAAACTTCAGTGATGAGGTCAGTGAGAGACTGCAGTCGCGAACAAGTAACAATCTTTCTAAATGCAGTTACTCATCAACAACTGAAATGTGCCGTTTCTTATTTTAAACAAGTCACTACCTTTCTCGTTGAGATTGGCCGTTTCTTATTTAATTAATCACTACCATTCCAAATGTCGCTTTTCAGAAAACATCTGAGATCTTCAACATTTTATTTCGCGAGGCGGAAATTGCCGTGTCGACTCTCTCATAAATGATAAGGCCTTATAATAGCTTATGCGACACCGTTTGATGGGTTCGGTGATATGTTAAGCAATAAAGCGCGACATCACCATAGAAACGGAAGAATAAGGGCATCATCGCGGGAAGCAAAATCTTACCAACTCTTACTAATTTCTATAATAATGGTGACACTATGTCGTCGAACGCAGTCTAACAGTCTCGTATACGTTATTTGTTGTCTCACGTACGAGCCTCATACTGTGTACGACACACAGATTCCAATTGGCCTTTGACCTTTAGTCTCGCAAAATGATATAGAGGTTTTCGCTCTAAATGAACGTCCACCACGTCGGCGTTGACTCGTAAAGCTCATATAATCCTTATGCATCGGGTAGTGTGAATCCATCGGATAAACTCACAATCATCTCCTAATTTCGTTTCATCGCGAAACAATATAATTGGTATAGTCCTCATTGAGGACACTGAGACACCTCGTGGTTGATCATGCAGACGCGTCAAGTGTTGGCCTTGTCACGTTATGTGGTGTAAGAAACCTTTAGTTAGGGGCTTTGTGTGTCGCCAGCTCATCCGGCGTCTTAGCCTTGGAACCAGTGCCAACGTTTGGTATGCAACCTCACGGTAACGTCAGTCCACACTAGGAGCTTTGACGACGCAGCCTCGGTGAGCTCTATTCGTCGCAATGGCCATGTACAGAAAACGAGTTTGCTTCACATTGTGAATTTCTGCTCTTGCTGCTCACCAAGCGGGTTAGGGACTAGGCCTGGTGTCATGCGTAGCACCTAGCGTGTTGGCGGCGCCGCGTTTAGGAAATGGATTCGGCGCTCAACAAGATTCGTCTTCACGCTTAAGCGTGGTGTGCTCGGGTTTCCCCATCCTTTATCTCAAAGAAGTGTTCCTATCAATGTTCACGTATACTCACCATCTTTAAGGAAGGAGCTCGCATTCGTTTAAGGGCATGCTATAAGACAGGGCATTGACACAGTTTAAGCCACCAATAATATAGCTCACCGAGCCATTGGTCGTTTCCTGGCCGTGGTTACAGCTGAAACAGTGTCATGTGCGTCATAGAAAATCAGCGATATTTCAGTTTCACAGATTAAGGAACTACGATGCGCGGAGGATTTGACGCACCTATGCAATAGGCTACTATCGATAGAGTATCGATAAACCCCGCACCCTAAGTCGTGCCGATAAATCAATGCTTGAGTCTTTAAACTCTTCGTTCCTGAAGGCTCGTAGCAACAATATACACCGGTCATCCTTAGTATCCGCCGCACAAATCAAGTCAGAGACTGGCGAAAAATCAGTCGTAACATGAGCGACTCATAATCTGGCCTGCGTGATAATGCATCAGCCATGGTGTGGTGACTGAGTGGTGAGGCGACTTAGTCGCGGTGTGTAAAAATGCATGATAGTATAGGACATGAAAGGCTTGGGACCAAGCAGATGCACTCTAGAGCGTACTTTATAGGAAGGAGCTCCTTATCATGAACTGAATTAGTAATTTCTGCAGCTTTGAGCTGCCTGGGCTCGAACGCAATGACGTTTTCCGTCCATCTCCCATTCTTAACAGAGCACTGTCTATGAAAAAAGTCAAATGATACACAGACGACACTGAAAGGCCGATTTGGATCAGGCAAAGTTAAAATTGGGGATTTTCCTTTACCGCTTCAAAGCGTCATTCTCGGTGCTGGTCCAGCACCAATCCGTATTCTTTTAAGGAGATTGGATATAGACCGAGCCATATCAGCGTGATTTTTGCTGTGATGGTGCAATCGAATGGCTAGGTTCGTCCACTACCTCAAATATTCTTGGTTTTAAGGAGCCGGCCAATCAATTATGACCTCTACCTTAGCGGGTCTGCTCAAATGCCTCGCTTCCTAAGGAGTTTTCTAATAAGGGCATTTCTTCCGCACCAAAAATGCTCTTAGATGCACTAACATATAACTATTCTGCTTATGCACTCCAGAACTGCTCGTAAGTTGTCTATGTGAATATCCACATCTGGCAGACCCTGTCTCAAACAGTTATGGACAAATTTGCTACCGAAATATGTCGTTGCATAACCTCTATGACGGCTGAAGAATGGCGTCACCATACAACTAATAGCAACTGGGGCATTTATTTGCCCCTGAGGCATAACAGCCATTAAAGCTTATCCATTGGTAGATATAGGCCATTATATCTACTTGCTCCGCGGTCCAGTAAGCGCTGGACACGCGCAAAGAGAGATACAAATAAGAATTTATTACATGTTTTGTGTTAGTATATAATAAGTTAGTATTCGATAGATAGAAGCAGAAGAACAAGATTATATTAATACTTAATTAACCCTCTTTATAGCAAGTGTATTACAAAGAGTCTTCCTCTGCACGTACTAGTGTACGTGAGTGACAGTGCGAAGTGGACTTGTACTGAAGCAGTACAAGTCGGCATAGCCCGGTTACACCTGGTAGCACTTTGTAGTCATTCCAAGGACCACATTTCTATCATCTGAAATGGACATGTTAGATGATAATGGAATACGCATCACGTTTTGCGTGATAGCTACTCCTTTCTAAGTGACATAGAAAGGAGTGCGGTCGAACGAATGGGTTCGACCGTAGGGAACGATTTGGACAGAGTTGCTCTCCATTCAGCCATCGCCAAGTTCATACAGCATGAACTTGACGAGGCGAAGGAAAAGGTAGCCTTGCTAAATCATCAAGGCTCTCAACAGGCAGAACTGTTGAGGTTACAACAGGTACAGACCGCTGTACCTGGAATGACGCACGCGCGTCGTCCCGAAACCTTAAGATTGATATTTCTAAGTATAGGGGAGTCAAAGAAGTCTTCCTCTTAAGATGGTTCGTCGAGTTGGACGATGCCATAAGGACTTGTCACATCGTCGACGAGCAAATGCAAGTCACATTTGTTCAGTCAAATTTGGCAGGTCGTGCCAAAATGTATGCGCTAGGCCCTAAGTTGCGCGACCCATATGTCTTTGTGTCGCTAGAGGCTTTTAAAGTCCAGCTCAAATAGACGTTTGAACCGCCTAGGGCTGAGCCCAGAGTTCTATCAGAGCTTCTGAAACTCAAGCAAGGCAAGCGTGATGTTCACGCTGATGCAAGTTCACTCCTCTCCAAGGGTCTCATCTTGCCCCGAACACGTGCGCTGTCTGCATCGGTAGCGGATGCTTTATGGCGAGCCACCTTTGCGCTGTAATCTTTTACTCTATACAACTAATTTTATCCCGTGCAGTATCGTGCCGTTCTTGTTCATGCGTTTCGACAACTTAATTACGGTGTAATTATTGCGCAGACGCGTGGCACAAGCTTTGCGTCAGCTTGTGCTGCTACCAAAGGAGAGTACGAGGTGGACACCATTGATTCAAAAAGCACGTGATCACGGCTGTCTGAACAGTACAAGGTGGACACCATTGACTCAAATGGACACGTGCTCACGGCTGTCTAGAGAGTACGAGGTGGACACCATTGATTCAAATAGAAACGAGCTCACGGTTGTTCGTGATGCAACTTGCTAAGATTCGCAGCACATACGACTCTTAGCGAGTTGCATCACGAACAATTCGGGTCATGAACACACGTTGACGGTGTTCGTGCAAGGTCTTACGGATCGTCCCGTAAAGACCCTCCTTTTCCGCTTAGAATTGGATACGCTTGAAGAAGCAATATCCGTTGCGGAATAGGAGGCCTTCAGCTTGAGACAGGCTCAAGCTAGTTCGTCATCATATCGTCCTCCAAGACGACACGAGCTTGAAGATCCAGAACCTCTAGACCTCTCTTATGCCGAAAGCGAGAAACCTTGCTTTTTGGACATTAAGCCATTGCATTTCTGCAATCGCTACGCTCATAAGTGTTGTGCCCCACGCCCAGTACCTTTCGGTACTGGGCGCACTGAAGGCCAAAAAGGGCAACTGGAACGGGGCAGTGCCGACTTGTACTGCTTCAGTACAAGTCCACTTCGCGCTGCCTCAGTGCGATTGGTGCCTCACGTCACTTCACGTACACTAGTACGTGAGGAAGACTCTCTTTAAAACACTTGCTATAAAGAGGGTTTATTAAAAACTGTATTGATATAATCAAGTTCTTCTATTTTATATACTTAATACTAACGTAATTATAAACTAATACAAAAAATGTACTAAGTTTTATCTGACTTTCTCTTTGCGCGCGTCCAGCGCTGACTGGACCGCGGGGAAAGTAGATAAATTGGTATATATCTCCAATGGATAAGCTTTCAGAATATTGCGATCGAAAGCTATATTCTCTAAACATTATCTACCTTTTAGATAATATATATATTAACAACCTTTAAGTGTTAATTTTATGTAACGATACACATCGTTACAGCAACGATCGCGGGGCCGACGTTGTTGCGAAATTGCAACAACGAGGCGGACCGCCAAAGAAATGTTCACGGTTAGTAGGTGTGCAACGCCCTACTGATCCAGCAACCTCAAGAAAATTTGCAAACCTCTTGAATGAATTGGCTCCAGACTCACAATCATTATGTGTCTCTGCACCTGGTGATGAGGGGTAGCTAATCGCCAGGTTAGAGGGCCCTAGTGGACTGTGGGGCGTCAAATAACTTAATTCGTCGCCAGTCGCTAGAGGATTGTAGGCTCAAATATGCTGAGCGCGACATCCCTCCAACGAGGATGACGGTGCTTCTAGCGACAGGTGCATCGATAACAGTAATAAAACGCGTAGTGAAATTTCACTACACGCTAAAAGATATATAGTACGATGATGATTTCAATGTACTGGATTTGGATGACAAATTTGATGTCAGCCTAGGTTAACCTGGGCCCAAATAATATGAGCCAAGAATAAGCTGCCAGCATCGATCCGAAAAGATGCCTGCCACTTGTACATCAGATGGCCATCTGATGAACGTCCTTGAGCGTCCACAAGAGTGTGGATGTACTACGAGTGGGTGCGATAGCCTCACTTGTGGCGCAGTCGTTAGTACGACTGCACAAGATAACAGTGTGATTACTAATCACTCTGTGGAGTCAGCTGCCAGCGGCCGTGCTAATGCACAGGCAGCGCCGAAGGTCCACCATTCGAATAAGTCGAGTGGATTGAGACATGAATGTACGCCTAGCGGGCGACATTCAAGGAAAGTACCGGGTGACCAAAAGGGACAACACGATGGTCCTAGGCCGAGTAAAGAGTCGACCGTAGCGGACCCGACTGTGATAGCGCGATCACAGTCGGAAGACGTTGAGGGAATAAGTCCCCACGTACTTGAAAGAAAATCTCCTCAAATAGTTAATGCTGAAGTGACTAGACTTCAGCATCCCGAGGGATTGATCCCTCGGTTGCCTGTGGATAAATCCCAGGAGAAAACCGAGACATTGAATGTCTAATTAATGACGGATCAAGAGTAGGCGCTTATACTCTTGATCTGTATGCGCCTCCGAAGTTAGTTTTGGAGATAAGTCAACTACCAACCCTAGAACCCAAGCGGTCCTTGAGAGAGCTGCATAGTGGTAGAATCAAGCAGATCTGCGCACTTGTCACAGAGGACGAATACGTGACCGATATTCGGTCAGCGGTAATTTTTGCAGAGAACGAACGGGTTCTCAGCAGCTCATCGATAAACGAAAGTGTCCTCGATGTAAAGACTCGGATTGAGAGATATTTTACTCAATCCTGGGAGTCACTTAAGACAAATTCTTTATACGAGGATTTGATTGAATTCAGGGATGTATTCCCTGATACAGTTCTATGCGAGTTGCCAAAGGATAAAGGCACTCGAGATGAGATCGAGTTCAAACCGGGCTCGAATTACTGTGTCATGGAGCAGTGACCACTGCCTCGTGATTAAGTTCTTGCGATCGATAAATTCTTTATGGATCGATTAAAAGCGGACCATGTAAGGGAGTCAACCTCCCCATATAGCTCTTTGACCTTCTGTCTGCCAAAGGCCACAGGAGGGTGGCGGATAGTGCACGCATTCAATAACTCAATGCTGCAACGGTACCGGCTCAAACGCCGATACCTAGAAAAGACCTAATCAGAGATGGCATGTCTAAGAGTACCATCTTTTCGTCTATGGATCTAATGGATGGATTTTATTAGATCCTTATGCGTGAACGGGACATCCCGTTCACAGCAGTGAGCACTCCCATCGGGATGCTCTGGGAATGGCTAGTAAGCCACAGGGGCTTAGTAACGCCCCTGCAACATTCAACAGATGCGTAACGAATCTGTTGAGACCGGTGCGAGGATTTGCACCGAGTTATCTTGACGATGTATTCGTCCATAGCTGGGCCATGGACGGAAAGACGGACGTGAAAGCTGATAAAACTCACGTTTGTCAGGTTCTTACACTTATGCGAAAGCATAAGTTGTACGAAAATCTCAAGAAGTGTATATTCGCTGGAAGCGAAACACCACTTCTCGGGTGCATCGTCGGTAAACACGGCGTGCGCCCTGATCCCGAAAAGGTCAAGGCAATTATCGACTGGCCAGTTCCAGTCGATTTCAAGGGACTTAATAAGTTCCTTGGATTTTCGGCATACTTGCACAAGTACTCACGCACTTATGATGAGATGACAGTTCATCTCTCTCGTCGCTTATAAAAGACGAGAAATGGCTACGGAACGCTGATTGTCAGCGTTCGGGTATCAAGCAAAGCTTGATGCAATCGCTTATCTTGGCGACTGCAGATCAAGACGGACCATTCCATGTGGTCTGTGACGCCAGCGGTTTCGCAATCGGCTGTGCGTTAATGCAATACGATACGGCGCAGAGTGCATCGTCTGTAACCAATCGTGTTAGCTGCAACCAGCTGAACGCGATTACCCAGTGCAGGACAAGGAACTCCTTGCCATTAAATATACACTGACTAAGTTTAGGGTCTAACTCCTCGGTGATAGACCATTCATCGTTTATACGGACCATGCGTCATTACGCACGGCCGTAAATAGCCCACCTCTCGCAAAGAATGGCGAGGTGGCTATCCTTCTTCGCGGAGTATAATTCCTCCGTGGAATATAAACCAGGACGACCTAATGTCGTCGCTGATGCGTTATCACGCCGACCCAATTTCGAGCTGGCTGCGCACTCCAACAGAGAGACTAATCCCTTTGTTGCAACAATCATTACAAGTGTTCCGTCATCAACTTTGTTTGATGACATAATGAAAGCCTTCACAGAAGATAAAGACCTTCTGCGTTTAATGGATCATCGGATGAATCCATCCAATAAATTGGTCAATAGATCGATACACAACACGCGACGGCTTACTGTACTACACAGCCGTTGCCGGCGACAGCTAGTCGCGACTTTTACTGCCCCCCCCCCAGAATCAGTTCGTGCTCATGTACGTTTGTTCTTGCGAGGTATGTCAACGGGTGAAGCCTAGCCCGACATCCCGTGCACCTCTCCAAACTCTACCAGTGCCGGCAGATCCCAGCGCGAAGAACTTTCGCGCTGAGGAAGATTTTTATCTCGATGCTTTTATTAAGTATCGATGGTGTAGTGGCAAAAACAAGCGAGATAAAATCTCGTTGATGCAAACCTGGAGCGCACTTATTCGCAATGCCATCGACATTGATGCGTAGCCTGGCTTCAAATACTTAACGCGATTCGCGTTATGCTTGAACACCGAACTTCAACAGATGCAAGATTAAAACTGCATCGGATGTCTCGTGATGCAAGACTTCCATGCCTTACGTGGGGTATTCCTGTCCGTGTTGTGTCGACAATACGAAATGAGTGAAAGGGGATGTCGATTCCCTTTCTTCGCCCTGGCAAAGAGCTCGCATCTCTATCGAGACGCGTGATGCAATTGATGTTTTGCAATCGACTTACGAGCGCCAGGGGCGCGTTTTTTCCGATTGGCCTTTTATCCATCGGATGGGTCTCGTTATACTGATGGACGAGGCCCTCAACGTCAACAATCAGCTGGAAACGAGGCCCCCAGCTGTCATGCGAAGGTGGGTAACCGCGCCAGCGAACAAGATAACTCGTTCGCTGCCCCTTCACATCACGGCTATTTCGAATACGTTTCTCAAGGAAATGTTGACCACGTGGGAATCCACTAGTGGTTGTGGCGGAGGAGGGAGAAATAGATCCGACCTGTGTGTCGGATCTAGAGTCGAAGATCGACAAACTCGACCACTTCCACCATGCATTGGAGGCGGGTCTTGATCACGAGCGTGGTAAGCCTCACTCGTTGGAGCAGACGATGCAGGCTCACTATATCGAACGGTTGGAAGACCGTTCATAGAGTGCGTACTCAATATTGGAGTACGAATGGAAGTATCACGCTCTTCGTGATGAGCTATCGTCAACTCATCGCGGTATCGAGGATCTTCAGACTCGACATGAGAATCTCCATATTCAGCATGAGAATCTGGTTCGTGACCACAAGAATCTTTAAGGGATTCTTACGAAGGGTGGTCAGATCCGTCCTCGGAAGAAACGGCGTACTGGTGGTACGGGCGGAGCCGACCAACGTATAACGTAGGATGCGTTCGCATCCTACGAGGCAATTCTATTGTGTACGCATTGCCTCTGCGATGCAGAATTAGAAATGGCCCAATGAACTTGGGTAGTACCCACATTAGTGACTTCGCGCTTAGGTAAGTTTACCGTAGAGAGTAGTACTAGGTCATAAATTTTAAATGAAAGAACATTTGCTCTTCCATGTTTGTCTGCGTTCTATTTCTGTCGGTCCACTGCGTTAGCAATGGAATCCTGTACGAACGGACTATTGCTTCTCGAGCCACCAGTAATTCTTCTGCTGACTCATTTGTTTTGTCGTTTCCAGTGCGCTTTGAGCGCACTGCCATGAGATTCTTCTCATCTTCGATGTCGATTGCTTCGACATCGACGTCATTCGCGTCGTTGGTAACTCTGACGCGCGATTAGCATAAGCCAGAAATGGTTTTGCTCGTGCGAGTCCCCCCACCCTTAAACTAAAAGATCCCTCTCATTAGGTGAGTATGCGTGGATGGTGTAAGCCATTCACGAAGAACGGTGTATGCGTTGCAGACGCATGCACCGAATTGTTGATGGCAAAATCGAGCATCGGTAAAAACTCGCTCCAATTCGGATACGATTGGACGTAACCTCATAATATCTCTTCGTGGACGCGATTTACGCGTTCCGTCTGACCATCTGTCTCTGGATGCTCAGAAGTTGACATAGTCAGTCGTGTTCCGAGAGATCGGAATACGGATTGCCAAAACTCCGCCGTGAACCGTAAATCTCTATCGGAGGCCAGTTCACGGAGTAAACCGTAGAGTTTTAATACCGTGTCGATAAAGATCCGGGCACAGCCCGAAGCCGTGATCGACTCTGGTACTGCAACAGGATGTACCATCTTGCTGAATCTGTCGACAAACACAAGGATTCCATTGTTTTTGTGATCGTCTTCGGGAAATCCGAAGACGAAGTTCAAAGATACGGACAGCCAACATTCAAGTCCGCGTAGCTTTCCCGCAATACATAAAGTATATTTATGGTGAAGAGTACTCTCTCCAGACAAGTCACTGACTAGCCGTTCGGGCAAAAGCCACGGCTTTTTCTCAGGGGCAAGACTAGGCATTATATTGTCTGCACCCCCCCCCCTGAGTGGTAGCACTGAAGCGGGGTTACCACATGAACTTTTATTACGATGGCTTACGTCATCGTCATCACCACGCACACAGATAAGTTCGGGTGACGGCACGGGAGAAGGTGCTGGCGATGAGGAATTATCCTCATCGTCGGAACCAAACATGCTAAAGCGAACGCTATTAGCACGTCTATCCGATTGAGCTCCCTGATTCGAAGGCTCATAGTCGCCGCCTGACGACGATCAGGCGACTATTCTGCTCTCCCCGAGTCGGCCATTTCGTCCGACTCGCATTCATAGTCGACCTCCAAAGATTGGTAGCTCTCACGTGGTGACTCACCATGTGCACCCGCAACATCTAGTGCTGCGGAAGAAGATGAGACTACGGCAGACGAAACGTCTGCCGCAAGAGACAATAATGCGTCGCCCGCGGCTGCATGTACCGCAGCCGAAGGTTCCGCGCTATTCGATGACTGCATGGACTTGTTAGCCGCCATGTGATAAAATTGAAAATGATGGTTCTGACCAATCAACATCGGTTTCAATTATGTGGTCTTATAGTGACCACTCTATTCAATGAGAATCAGAGTGATCGTCGTTTCAGGGAGGGTGATGTAACGGGGTGTATCGTTACATGAAATTAACACTTAAAGGACGTGTCTTAAAAAAACTGGGCAAAATACGATTTCTAAATTAAAGTCAGGAAAGACCCACTAAATTAATAAGCATTTTGAAAAATCTTTAATGTCGTCCGACAAAGAGCAAGAAGAGCAGCAGCAGCGATCGAGAAAGCGCAGCGCCGACCTCTCCGAATGTATTGAGTGCGGCGGTCGCGGCATAGGTTTGGTGATTCATCCGCAGAAGCTCTGCGTGAATTGCGCGCGTGTGACCAAGGCCTTCTTTGACCCGGACGCCAACAGGTTTTGCAGGGACGAGGGTTTTGTTGATATCTCACCTAAAGCTGATGGTGGCGTACTGAAGAAGGTAGCAACACTATGATTTTTGAATGATAATAAAGCCAAAAATTGAGATTCTTTGGCTAGTGTAGATCATCAAAGAGGGGAAAATGAGTGGAAAGCTAAAACTTGAGGAAGGCTGTCCGACATTTGTTCACTACGTAGGAAGACTGATGGATGGATCAATTTTTGACACGACGTACGTTATCACATGCGTTCCTCGTAGATGATAAGTTTAATGACAAACGTATTGCTATAGTCGTGACATCATTGACGGGAAGCACGTGGGAGGAACGGATGACCCATTCGAGTTTCAATTAGGACGAGGTATATACGAAATTTTAATTTATTTTTTCATTTTTTGTAAATTATATGCTAACATGAACAAAAATTGCAGAAAAAGTAATTAAAGGATGGGATATTGGCATCGCGACAATGAACGTGGGCGAGATCGCTCGGTTTATCATTGCCCCAGAATATGGATACGGTCATAATGGATTCGCGCCAAAGGTCGAGCCGGACGAGACGCTTGATTTCGAGATTGAACTGCTACGTTTTAAGGTACTCGGTGTTTCGTTGCATAAATGTTTTTGCTACTTAATGAAACTGGATTGAATGTAAAGGATGCCCTACCACGGTTCCCAACACAAGCTGAACTTGCAGAATCCCGCAAGAAACAAATTGAAGAAGACAAGAAAATGATGGAGGAGAATCCACCGCCTACGGTTGGTACGTATCCGAGCCATCACTTACAAAAGTAGGATCGACAAAACATGCTCACGCTGTCGTTCTTAGATGAGCGCATTGTGAGTGCATTGGAGCAAAAAGATAAAGGCAACGCATTAATTGGAGCGAAAAACTATGACCAAGCTCAAAAATGTTACGACTCGGTGTGTCCTCTGACTTTGAATAATTATGAATCATCCGTTCCACTCACATGGCACTCTGCAGGGCTTTGTGCACATATTTTACGCAAAAGACGAATGGGAAAGTTTTGTGTCTCAAGAAGACAAAAACAAGGTGAACAAAGTCAAGCTGGTGCTGTATCTGAATCGAGCGCTTTGCAAAATAAAACTGCACAAGATTGAAGATGCACTCTGGGATTGTGATCAGGTACTTCATTTCTGGTCGGAAGATCTTCTCAGGATATTGAAAAATGTATGTACTTGTAGGCTATAACTATTGACCCAAACAATAGCAAGGGCCATTTCCGTCGAGGCCTTGTGTTCACAGAAAAGCTCAAGGCTGAGCTTGAGAAAGAGATTCAGGGCGAATTTTGGATTGTTGACAAGGGGTACGAGTTTGCAAATGAGGCCAAAAAGAGTCTGCATAAGGCGATGGACCTTAGCGGCGATTCTAATGACCGGACGATGGGGCATGCGCTGGCTGACCTTAAGCGAAGTCAGGTATGTGCACGGCCTAGTTGTTCACAATGCTTGTAAGGTACTGAGCATTTCATACGCAGGCTCTGCTGGGCCAGTATGCAGCCAAGTATAAAAAAGATGAAAAGAAACTTTACAAAGAAAAGATGTTTGATCGTCTCCAGGCGAAAAACAAAAAGCTGGAAAAGCTGGAAAAATTAAAAGCAGAGGCTGAAGAATTCGACGATATGCCTGCATTAGAGTGATAACCAATGGTAGCTCGTTCAAGTCATGTTAACAGTGTTTTTTTGAACGAGTCTCTATATTGTTTCATGGTGATTATTCAAGTGAATAATTGAATGTTGTTGTTTAATTACACGAGACAGCACATTAAAGATCTTGCTCGTCGTCGGACTCAATATCACCGTACTGCCAGAGGCAACGGCGCTGCTTCTTGGCTACTTCTTGAGCAGTTAGAATTCCTTCGACAAGAGGCTTTTGGAAGGACAAAACCGAGCGAAGCGCCTTGCGGTCGGTGCGCAGAAGACCAGCTTCGACCAAATTGCCGGCAACACTTTTACCATCAGGCAAGTAGAGCGATACCTGCATACGACCATGGTCATCATTGCCGTGTATACGGCATGATAGTATCTTGCCCCACGCAACTTCACCTAAGCGAATGGCAGCATCAGATCCAAACTCTTCGGTCGCAGCAAGCGGCTTGATCCAAGCAAATACTGCTTCTTTCGCCTGGGGAGGATACTGAAGCGCATCAGCATCAAGCGGACGGAGACAATTCGCTGTCACTGTTGCTTGGTTGCCGTAATCAAGAAAGCGAACGCGTGCAGAGCCATCGGAAGCCACATGCTCTACTTTAGCGCGATTCCAGGTAGAGCCGTTGCCGTCATCAAACAAGGCAGCACACACAGCGTTGCGACGCACCTCGAAAGTCTTCCCGCTTAGACCGTGTGTTCGAGTAAAGATTTTCATTTTTTCTTCCACAGCGGCACAGTTGCGGTCTCCAACGTTTTGAAAGTAAAAGTGCGTCCCATTGACAATTTCTGACAGCTTGACGCGCGGAATTATTTCGTCCTTTGTCTTTACTTTAATGGGCTGAGCAGCCTGGGCCTTGGCTTGAGCCTCGTAAGTAGCCCAGTATTTTTTTTTCTGTGACTTGGCACGCTCTTCGGCACGCTGAAGCACATTGCCAAGGGCAGTACGCTCGACGCTGAAAGAATCGACCCAAGCAAGTCCTTCGTCAAGCAAACGCACGCCGTAATTGTGTTGGTCATCACGCACAGGCTTACCCCCGCTACTGGGGACCACAAATAGAGGACCAAAGGCATTTCCACCACGGTCCATGTCTTCGATCTCAACCATAACTTCTCGCTGCATGACGTTACGCTTAGTAAATAGTTTAGCCTCCTCCCCAAGTGGCTCAGCAGGCTGCAAAATCACTCCCTGAGCTCCGTGACGAGCAGGCTGGGGACACTTAATGCCAGCAACTACAAAATTAATAAGGCAATTTTCTTTGGAAACATAAAGCTTGACGCGTGTAGCCGAGTACACATGCTCCACGACAGCGCGAATTGATTGCTCTCGCTTAAGAAACGGTAGGAATTGTTTGGCTTTCGTCGCATCAAAACACAAATCAGTCACTCGGCGCTCCGTAGCTGGTGGTTCCTTGTTCGAATGCAAATTTTTCTTTTGCGTATGCGCTTTCGTTTCCGCTGTTACGAGGTCGTCATAGTATTCACTCTTTTCCTCCTCAGGTCGATGACGGACTACCTCAGCCAATCCAGCAGCTACAATATCCATTGCTAAATTGACACCCTTGGCCTCTGGATTCTTCTTCACTGCGTTGGCTGTTGGCTCAAGAAACACGGAACCAAACGTCATGACGTCTCCTTGGCCCGTCGGACTCGGTTTTTCATACTCGACTTCGATATGCACCGTCTTGGCAATAGCACGATGGCGTAAATACTCTTTCGCTTCATTTGCATACGGTGCATTCGGTTCATTTCGACGTGCATTGCCAAGACGCGGCGCTCGTAATGAGCTCAAGTAAATTCGTTTTTCCTGTGCAGCTAAAAGCGCAGTATCCGGCACGTACACGACAAGACAGTCCCCACTAATCACTTCGACGACCACGCCTTTCACGTGCTTGGGTGACTGCAACACAGGAGCTTCGTACTCTCTCCAGACACGCACCTTTTGCTGCTTCGCCTCCTTTTCAGCGTTGCGCATCGTAGCGCGTACGGACGCACTCGTGAACGCCGAACTCCAATCAGCCATGCGTCCAAGGCCATTTTGAAGCAATTCGACGCTAATATTACGACCAGATGGATGCACGACACTTCCAAACAAGTTGCCAAATTTGTCAACACCCTCGAATTTGAGCTCCACGTCACGATGTAGTAGTCGCACCTCTGTAAAGTGTTTTGCTTCCTGTGCATAGGGTGCGGGTCCACTTGGAGTCGACGTCTTCTCTTGGGCATCTGCAGTATTCAAAGGGGGATTAAGTCTCGGACATTGCACCCCGGACAACCCAAAGTTTATAAGTTGCAGCGTGGGTTTGAGGATAACACGGAGCGAAGCGCCGTCCCGCACGGCCTCGACAATAGCAGGGACTAATTTGCCCTTGTGCTCTTCGAGTAGTGCCGCTGTGTCCGCGCCTTGCCATTGGACTGTGGCGTTCGACTCGCTGTTGGCATCTGCATACAATCCCTTCTTTTCGTTCATAGCTACTTGCTCTTGTTGCAACATTTTTTCATGGTCTACACAGACGCCATCTCGTGATTGCTCAAGTGTCTTGACCCGTGCGAAACCCGTACGCGCTTGGATAACACATAAATTTTCTTTAATGCCACGTGCATTGGGTGGAAGCCACACGGAACCAAAGTCGCGATTAATGGACGGGACGCGGTATTCCACTTTGAAGTGCACTACTTTTCCTATGCATAGCTTTCGAAGGTGCTCACGGCTTGCCCAAGCATACGGCTCGTTGCTTTGCTCGGGAGACCGTGCCAAGCGCGGGGCCTGTAGCGACGACAGCGTTAACACAAGTTCTTGAGGAGGTCCATTGGCGCCCGAGCCCATCAGCACGAGTGTGTCGCCCGATAGGACAGCCTTGACAGTAGCGGTGCCCGATGCCATAGTGCGTGGATGAAGACTTGATGGGGAGCTGCAGATCTTTTTAATAGTTGCCACGTAGTGTTGTTTATCGGCTTGAAGAGGGGTGTCGGTGATGACAGATATTTTTTCTTTTAAAACTTTGACATATGTGACACACTAAATTTGTCTTAAGTACTGTTACGCGGTACAGATCTTACTCATTTATGTGCGATACTAGATGTGTAATATTGGGATAGTTAGAATTAATTAGGATTTACCGTCTAAAGTGTAGGCGGGCACGACGCTCTATTTAAGCACACACCCTAGCTGTAACGGGCTAGTTGCCCTAATGTTATACAGTCCCCGTTAAGTACACTTGGTGTACTTAATGGGATGGTCAATTACTAAATTAAAGTAATTAGACCCAGCACTCGGGTGTGGTGCACATTTGTGACCGATCCTTGTGTATGTGATGCACATGGGTGCATTCACATTAGGAGGGATAACGCCCAGCGTCATCCGTGATGACGGCTAGCGTCATCCGTTACGCGAGGTATCTAGAAAGATACGATCGCAATTCATATTAAGTGTTATCTATAGAGATGACATTTTAATTGGTAAAATAGGTATTTATATTTAATACGATTAAATATAAATCAGTCTGAAAACTACTTCCTACTTGATAAGTGCGCACGAGGAGACGGATTACCGCTCCCGTGACGTCACTTCACCAGAGTTCTTAGTGTGTTGGGTGAGGTCGCTTGCGCGCCCACCACAACTACCTCACTGCACGCAAGAGAAGCAGGTGCAAACCGCTTCCTCGCTGTGCTAGGGTGTGTGCTNTTCCGTCGAGGCCTTGTGTTCACAGAAAAGCTCAAGGCTGAGCTTGAGAAAGAGATTCAGGGCGAATTTTGGATTGTTGACAAGGGGTACGAGTTTGCAAATGAGGCCAAAAAGAGTCTGCATAAGGCGATGGACCTTAGCGGCGATTCTAATGACCGGACGATGGGGCATGCGCTGGCTGACCTTAAGCGAAGTCAGGTATGTGCACGGCCTAGTTGTTCACAATGCTTGTTAGGTGCTGAGCATTTCATGCGCAGGCTCTGCTGGGCCAGTATGCAGCCAAGTATAAAAAAGATGAAAAGAAACTTTACAAAGAAAAGATGTTTGATCGTCTCCAGGCGAAAAACAAAAAGCTGGAAAAGCTAGAAAAATTAAAAGCAGAGGCTGAAGAATTCGACGATATGCCAGCATTAGAGTGATTACCAATGGTAGCTCGTTCAAGTCATGTTAACAGTGTTTTTGTTGAACGAGTCTCTATATTGTTTTACGGTGATTATTCAAGTGAATAATTGAATGTTGTTGTTTAATTACACGAAAGAGCACATTAAAGATCTTGCTCGTCGTCGGACTCAATATCACCGTACTGCCAGAGGCAACGGCGCTGCTTTTTGGCTACTTCTTGAGCAGTTAGAATTCCTTCGACAAGAGGCTTTTGGAAGGACAAAACCGAGCGAAGCGCCTTGCGGTCGGTGCGCAGAAGACCAGCTTCGACCAAATTGCCGGCAACACTTTTACCATCAGGCAAGTAGAGCGATACCTGCATACGACCATGGTCATCATTGCCGTGTATACGGCATGATAGTATCTTGCCCCACGCAACTTCACCTAAGCGAATGGCAGCATCAGATCCAAACTCTTCGGTCGCAGCAAGCGGCTTGATCCAAGCAAATACTGCTTCTTTCGCCTGGGGAGGATACTGAAGCGCATCAGCATCAAGCGGACGGAGACAATTCGCTGTCACTGTTGCTTGGTTGCCGTAATCAAGAAAGCGAACGCGTGCAGAGCCATCGGAAGCCACATGCTCTACTTTAGCGCGATTCCAGGTAGAGCCGTTGCCGTCATCAAACAAGGCAGCACACACAGCGTTGCGACGCACCTCGAAAGTCTTCCCGCTTAGACCGTGTGTTCGAGTTAAGATTTTCATTTTTTCTTCCACAGCGGCACAGTTGCGGTCTCCAACGTTTTGAAAGTAAAAGTGCGTCCCATTGACAATTTCTGACAGCTTGACGCGCGGAATTATTTCGTCCTTTGTCTTTACTTTAATGGGCTGAGCAGCCTGGGCCTTGGCTTGAGCCTCGTAAGTAGCCCAGTATTTTTTTTTCTGTGACTTGGCACGCTCTTCGGCACGCTGAAGCACATTGCCAAGGGCAGTACGCTCGACGCTGAAAGAATCGACCCAAGCAAGTCCTTCGTCAAGCAAACGCACGCCGTAATTGTGTTGATCATCACGCACAGGCTTACCCCCGCTACTGGGGACCACAAATAAAGGACCAAAGGCATTTCCACCACGGTCCATGTCTTCGATCTCAACCATAACTTCTCGCTGCATGACGTTACGCTTAGTAAATAGTTTAGCCTCCTCCCCAAGCGGCTCAGCAGGCTGCAAAATCACTCCCTGAGCTCCGTGACGAGCAGGCTGGGGACACTTAATGCCAGCAACTACAAAATTAATAAGGCAATTTTCTTTGGAAACATAAAGCTTGACGCGTGTAGCCGAGTACACATGCTCCACGACAGCGCGAATTGATTGCTCTCGCTTAAGAAACGGTAGGAATTGTTTGGCTTTCGTCGCATCAAAACACAAATCGGTCACTCGGCGCTCCGTAGCTGGTGGTTCCTTGTTCGAATGCAAATGCTTCTTTTGCGTCTGCGCTTTCGTCTCCGCTGTTACGAGGTCGTCATAGTATTCACTCTTTTCCTCCTCAGGTCGATGACGGACTACCTCAGCCAATCCAGCAGCTACAATATCCATTGCTAAATTGACACCCTTGGCCTCTGGATTCTTCTTCACTGCGTTGGCTGTTGGCTCAAGAAACACGGATCCAAACGTCATGACGTCTCCTTGGCCCGCCGGACTCGGTTTTTCATACTCAACTTCGATATGCACCGTCTTGGCAATAGCACGATGGCGTAAATACTCTTTCGCTTCATTTGCATACGGTGCATTCGGTTCATTTCGACGTGCATTGCCAAGACGCGGCGCTCGTAATGAGCTCAAGTAAATTCGTTTTTCCTGTGCAGCTAAAAGCGCAGTATCCGGCACGTACACGACAAGACAGTCCCCACTAATCACTTCGACGACCACGCCTTTCACGTGCTTGGGTGACTGCAACACAGGAGCTTCGTACTCTCTCCAGACACGCACCTTTTGCTGCTTCGCCTCCTTTTCAGCGTTGCGCATCGTAGCGCGTACGGACGCACTCGTGAACGCCGAACTCCAATCAGCCATGCGTCCAAGGCCATTTTGAAGCAATTCGACGCTAATATTACGACCAGATGGATGCACGACACTTCCAAACAAGTTGCCAAATTTGTCAACACCCTCGAATTTGAGCTCCACGTCACGATGTAGTAGTCGCACCTCTGTAAAGTGTTTTGCTTCCTGTGCATAGGGTGCGGGTCCACTTGGAGTCGACGTCTTCTCTTGGGCATCTGCAGTATTCAAAGGGGGATTAAGTCTCGGACATTGCACCCCGGACAACCCAAAGTTTATAAGTTGCAGCGTGGGTTTGAGGATAACACGGAGCGAAGCGCCGTCCCGCACGGCCTCGACAATAGCAGGGACTAATTTGCCCTTGTGCTCTTCGAGTAGTGCCGCTGTGTCCGCGCCTTGCCATTGGACTGTAGCGTTCGACTCGCTGTTGGCATCTGCATACATTCCCTTCTTTTCGTTCATAGCTACTTGCTCTTGCTGTAACATTTTTTCATGGTCCACACAGACGCCATCTCGTGATTGCTCAAGCGTCTTGACTCGTGCGAAACCCGTACGCGCTTGGATAACACACAAACTTTCTTTAATGCCACGTGCATTGGGTGGAAGCCACACGGAACCAAAGTCGCGATTAATGGACGGGACGCGGTATTCCACTTTGAAGTGCACTACTTTTCCTACGCATAGCTTTCGAAGGTGCTCACGGCTTGCCCAAGCATACGGCTCGTTGCTTTGCTCGGGAGACCGTGCCAAGCGCGGGGCCTGTAGCGACGACAGCGTTAACACAACTTGGGGAGGTATTGGCGCCTGAGCCCATCAGCACGAGTGTGTCGCCCGATAGGACAGCTTTGACAGTAGCGGTGCCCGATGCCATAGTGCGTGGATGAAGACTTGATGGGGAGCTGCAGATCTTTTTAATAGTTGCCACGTAGTGTTGTTCATCGGCTTGAAGAGGGTCGGTGATGACAGATTTTTTTCTTTTAAAACTTTGACATATGTGACACACTAAATTTGTCACCATCCCATTAAGTACCAAATGCACTTAATGGGGACTGTGTAACATTAGCAATACCGTTACAACCGGGGTTTCTAAAAAGTCTTAGAATCTACCATTAGTAGCTAAGTCTTCTTAGCTACTTAAGAAATTCCTCTGCATGTCGTGTACGTGAAGTAGTGGGGGCATTCCACCTTCTCTGGAATAAGTTCAGGTTGACTAGTACTGTTATCAGTACGAACAAAAGGTTCCTCGTTAAACTTTACGTTGTAGCAAGGATTTTTTTTAGAGAAGTTTTGCCAGCGAAAAATCTTTAAATTGATGTCGAAAATGCGACAGGCGACATTGTACTTTGCGTCACCTTTAAAAATTGTGCTAACATTGTCGAGAAATTTGAGCAGCCTATCAATTGTACATTTTGCTCTTTGCGCTGTGCCCAAAACTCAAAAACTTGTTTTTTTTTCCAATGAATGTGTTTCGTGCCCACGTTGAAGTAGGTATCGTGTTTGTTTCTGTGCTCGTCTGTTCGCAATATTTATAAGAAGCTTGCGCGAGGTCTCTCTAACTTGACCAGCTCATTAGTTTTCGTACGCTTCGAGTACATTGGCCGACTTGAAAAAGAAGCAATGAGATCTTAGCGATTGATTTTCTTCACAATTGCGTCAATTGTCTGCCTCCTACTTCTGTATCGGTATTGCCAGGATTATAGTGCAATTTATAACGCTTGCTGTCATCAATGAGAGATCATGCAATATCAGCTTGAAAGCGATAAGTTGCGTTACGATTCTTCTCTTTCAGTTCGCGGCGCAACCACGCCACTTATCGCTACATGCTCGCTTTACTCGAACACATTTCTTATTAGTGCTCCAGGTTCTTTAAAACGACTCGTTCTTTATCGATTTCGAGGCATTGGGACGAGTTAGGCATAGTCAAAACTCTTGCTAAGTTGTGGCCTCAAAACTTCCTCAGTGGCTAATGTTTCGACAGCGATGCTGCATTATTATTCTGATGTCCAGTTCCTGGTTGTACATGCACCAGATGCAGATTTCACACCAATTTACTAATTCTTTTTGGCGAGAAGCGTGCACAACAGCAAGTTGAAGTCGCCGACTATCTGATTGGCTCATATCTCAAATATCGATCGGTTTTCCGTCTTGTCCGTCATGAACAGCTCGGGACCGTTCCGTGACAGCGTGCGCAGCCAAAGCTCTGTGCAGCTTATGGGCTTCATCGATCACTGTATTCGTGTTAATGTGCAAGAAACGACCGAGGAGGGCGAGTTGCGAATTCGAGGCTATGAGACACTATTGGGCACGAGCACCGCCGTTTTGTCGTGTATTCAGGTCTTGCGTCGTATCATACGCGAGTATGCATATGGCCGCGTGGGACGAGAGCTGCAGCACCTATCGTTGACAGTGGCATCGTTTGAACGCGTTCTTTACACTTTTATAAAGGAAGAGATCGTTGTGGCTTCAAAAACTTATGCCAGTCGTCCGCCGGTGGACTTTCGTACAAAAACGGCCTTAAAAGATATTATACCATTAATCCCTACGGATGAAAGATACACAATCTTGTCTGGAGGCGTGGCATCACTTTTGCGGCATGCCACAAAGTCGCTCGAAGAGACAAAACACGTGCTTGAAGAACTCCAATCTGGATACAATCCCGAGCGCGAAAATCGCTGGTCCAGGACGTCCATAGTGCTCTCATTGGTTTTCGTGTTCCTATGCAAGAAATTTCGCATTCGCTCGTCGTTCAAGCAGTTTGTTTTACAAGTGATGCCTACGCAGCAAATGATCAAATGGGGACTCGTAGTCCTCGTGGCGACCGATTACTACAAGCGAGCCATGTATCGTTTTTCTACCTTGCGACGCATCAAAGTTCATCATGCTCGGGTACTTATGGCCTTACGACTATTTTTGCTGTGCCAACATGTCCTACAGCGCGCAAGACCAATCAGCAATGCATCGGACCACCGATTGCTGATTGATAACCCAACTGAGGCTGATATAGATGACGACCTGAAAAATGCTACAACGTTGTTGGTAGAGAGAGTGCCTCTACCTGCTGAATACTATGACTGGTCTTCCGAACCGTGGGGGTTCACCGCATTTAAGATTGGAACAAATGTTCTTACTGCTTCAAGTGCTTTTGCTCACTCAATTATAGGGCAGCAGAATAAGCAACTGCTAAGGATTCTGGGTCCACCCCTGCTTCTACTGTCGATCCCGTACTACGCGATCCGCAATGCTAAAGCAGCTCGATACACGACTCGAACGCTTATCGATCATCCCGATGTAGACGTTATCCGCATGGGCTGGCAGGTTTTCGGTGAGTCTCGACTTGTCCGACTAATGACAAACTTTCAGTGTCCCAAGCTTCCTGTGTTTGAGAAGCAGTATGTGGCAACAGATGGATCGAGTTCTCATACGAAGCGCGACAACGCTTCTGATATCGGTATTTATCTATTCAGTGCTCGACCGGTGAATTCTGTTAAGGCTGGAACTTGGACGGATGCATCTACACCATTAACCAGTCGAATGGTTGCATGTGGTCTACCGTCAACGCGTCCTGTCATTCTGTACATTCACGGTGGCGGTTTCTTCGGGCGATTTATTGCCAAAGACATAAAGAACTTGAAAAATTGGGCCTGCGTGCTGGGCGCAGTTATTGTATATGTTGGTAAGCTGCACATTTTTTTGCAAATTCATCATTATGACTAACTGTTACAAACTCTTGTCCTCCAAGACTACGGCCTTGCACCAGAAACGCACTATCCACATTCAATGAACCAGTGCTTTACCATTTACAAGTGGCTACTTAACGATGGATTGGGGTTCTCTCCAAGCAAAATTGCACTCTTTGGCGAAAGTGCGGGTACGAATTTGGATAGCATGTATGTTGATTGCCGACGTCTTTGACTAAGTTGCTTGTCATTATGCAGGCGCAAACATGGGAGCTGCTGTTTGCATTCGCTGCATTCAAGACGGCATCGACCTCCCAAGTGGAAATGTGTTTATGTTCCCAGCGTTAAATTTGCACTTGTCTCCGTCGCCATCCCGATTTCTTCACCAGAATGACCCCGTGCTACCTCGTGGCATCCTTGAGTTAGCACTCACTTTGTACTACCCTTCACACGGACATTCAAATCAGTATAAACACAATATTCACGACCCGTGCGTATCACCTGGACTTGCGGAAGACTCCTTACTGGAAAAATTTCCACCGACTTCGCTTGTGGTTGGTGACCTGGATCCACTATTGGACGACAGTGTCGACTTTTACACACGCCTCTCATTTTTGAAGGTGCCATCGACGCTAAAGATTTATCCAGGGCTTTCGCACGGCTTCCTTATCTACGGTGACCTGGTCCCAGAAGCTCAAACAGCAATTGATGAGACGTGCGAGCGCTTACAGAATTACATTCGGTTGCGGTAAGAGCATATGTGTCGTTAAACGAGCAGGAATTAGGAATTTTGTGATTGACGTTCAGGAGTTTTTAGACGCGCTTCAAGCAAAATTCTATAGTTACGGTCATAAACTACTTTATAATTGAAGACTTTGACGGTCAATCGCTTTGGGGCAATTTTAGTGTGTGTTTAGTTGAAATTAAAAAAAAACACCTTTACCCGTAGCTTCACGAGCTATGCCATTGATGCCAGCAAAAATTTATTGAGAAACGAAGGTAATATTTATCGTTTATACTTGGGCACAGTATTTTGACTCATACGTACATAGAAAAAGAATGTAGCGACAGTCAATTTTTATTAACAATTGTAAATAGAACAATTACGGAAATTTAAGATTTGATGAATGCTTCGAAATTTCTGCATCTGAGAACCTGCACGTTGTCCATAATTTAAATACTTCCACATCGAAAACAGTTTCGCGAATGTAGTTTGAACGTAAGCGAAAAAAAAACATATTTTATATCAACTTGACGACATAATTTTTCCTTTTAAGTTTACGTATTTTCGCTTATGAACGTTCTCCCCTAATCTCGAATACAATAATTTTTAGCTGTAGAAAAATATGCGACGGCAGCGCAAGCGCAAGCAAGCACAGATTGAGGAAGTTGACGCAGAATGGGATGCTGATGCTTCTACTAACTTCTTTGACGATACCATGTCATCCATCCAGTTGCTCCTGAACCGCAACGCCGATGCTTTTGCAGCACAGGGGTTGCCCCCGATACTACTCTGGCACCAATTGTAATTATGACAATAGAGTTGATGGTTTTTTTCAAAATATTGATTTCGCTTGCAGATACACAATCTTACCAAATCGAACGTTCATCGATCAAAATGTAAAATTTGCTTGTATCGCTTTAATGTTAGAATTCATTGACTGGCAAAGTTTATAGGTGCATCGACTGCGAAGCATTGGCAAACTAATAACGTTGAAGGTGTCAACGGGCTCGGAAGATAGGGCAATTATACGTGTAGAAGACTATCTTGCCAAGGTTAAGACGTACGAGGATGTATTTCGCGAGCAAATACGTCAACATCCGATGAATTCTTCTTTATCGGTCAAGCTCAAGGCGATGGCCGCATACAGACAAGCACTTCCAAAACTAGCTTCTTTATCGACAGTGCCAATGGATGTATTCATATCGATAATGAATGAAGGTGTAGATGGTGCGAACTTACTGCAAACTCATTCTTTAATCGGGTACGCGGGCATATCTACTGAAGCAATGTCGCTTCAAAATCGTCTAATAACGTAGCGTGCATACTGTATTGAAGACAAATCCAACGGCTTGGGTTTTTGCTCCCAACAACTCGTCTCGATGCAATAGTATTTTCTTTTTCTGTTCCAGGAATGGGAAAACTTGTATCGGCTGTTAGTAAGTCACGGGCGCTGATTCAGCGTACGTTAAAGCGCACAAAGTACAAAGAGATGCACGAGCTCCAACTAAAAAAGCTTAGGCTAAAGAGTTCGCCTTTTAATATCGAGTTTCATCTGGTTGATATGGAGGGGTGTGGATTAATTCGACGAACAAAAGTTACAGGGAATGTTCTGGTTGCACTAGCTGACAATTGACCACAAATACTAAATATCGTTCGCGTAGTAGCATTACATAACCAAGCGAATAGAATGAGAATTCAATCAAGTGTCATTGGAAAGAAATTTGCTTTGCGAATGAAAAACTTGTGATTGAGTGTGTCAATTTTTCGATAGCAGAACGGTTAAACCAGCTCGAACATGTCACTACTTTTCGTTTATAACCGCTCACGTGCCTCAACATCTATCTCAACCGCCGCCCTTTTCCTTGAAATGGAACGACACCCTCGTGTTCTTCATTCTCTTTCTTCTCTTCGTCATTAGCCTCTCCTTTATCAGCAACATTTACTACCTCGCCATTAAGGCGATAGCTCATGGAAACCTTTTTGGTTTGTGGAGTTGTGCTTGATTTACCATTTGTGTTACCATGAATGCTACTGGAGCTATTGCTGTGAATATTTTTGCCATTGCTACTTCGTTTTGGACTCGAGTCGCCAGTAGAAACGCTGCTGAATGCGGATGTCTTACCACTAAGCGAGTGGCCAGTGCCATGAAACGCTTCATATTTACGAAGGCGTGTGGCACGAAGAGCAGCTGGATCGGTTAGACATTTTTCATCATTTTTCTTAAGCCGTAATCCGCTACCAAACCCAGCACCACCAACGCGTGCTGGCTTAATATCTTCTGCTTTCATTGTTGGAACACCTGATCGAATATAATACTGCCTATTAGCACAGAGCTGCTTTCAAACGCGTTATCTATTACCTCCATAGGGAAGGTCCGATGGAACAGTTGTAGCTACCCCAGCTGCTGCAGGGGACGGCTTTGGAGGGACATAATCAGCCGGTGGCTCAAAATCTACCTCACAATCAGTCTCAATAATACAGGCAGCAGGCGCAGGCTTCACCTCACGGACGTCCAGCATAAAATTTTTATTGTTGTACATAAGACAAATCGTGTCGCCCACCGTTAAACATGAAAACTTTCGGAGCGAGCCTTCCAAGCTGCACAAGAATCGTTCAATGTTAGCACGCAGCACATATATCAATTTGAAGAAGGTAACGCACACAGCGCGCGGGTTGGAAACATCCAAAAAATCCTGAGACTGTGGTCGTAATTTTACAAACGTAGCCTTAGGCAGCGACACATTTCGAATATTAAGAATCCCTCCTTCCTTTACAAAAAGGTTTTGCATCATCTATACAAAAAAATACACAAAAAAATTACAGGCATTGAGAGAGTGATTAATATCACCGACACCTCACGTCTCGCGTATTAACGCAAATCGTACCCAGTACGGCATGTAGCAACTTCCCTCAGGAGCACTAAATTCCAGCACACCGCAGTGCGAAAAGCGCTCAACCCCTTCGTTAGTCACTTTAAATAGCATTGGATACTCGATATGCAAACGGGCTGACCACGAAGAAGACGATGAAAAGCGAGAAAACCAAATATTACCCGGTCAGCTACATTCATCCGGCATTTATATGCTTAGTACCTAGTGTTTCAAGAGCCGAGGGCGGTAGCAAAACTATCGATGCATCATGCAGTGGTGGACTGTAAGTTGGAGAGCTAAAAAGATTTTCTTGTGTCGCATATACGTACTCTTGTCACCATCTTCTAGATGCGCCTTGTCACAGAACGACATTGGGTATACGCGGTAGTGCTCGTCAAATCTGGGCAACAGGTAGAAGACTCGTTTAATGCTACGAGCTCTATCCATGGTTACATTTAGGCACGCACCGCTGCGGAAAGTTATTAAAGTTAAACTGAACCCCGAAAGGGTTACCCTCTCCTCCAAAGCCTCCAAACTATTTGCAACAAAATTCACACCTTAACGCCGTGACCTTCATTGACTACCATCGCTATTGATATTTCCTCACCATGGTAAGAAGCACTGCGATCGCGAGAACGAGATGAATTGAATGTAAGGGCACTTTTTACAATTTTGGTCTTACAAAGGACACAATCTTATATACCCTTCAAAATCATATTTATTTTCAATCTCTATTTTGTGCAGAGGATTGAATGCTAAGGCGCAGGTTTCGGCCTTCCCTCGCGAGGTTCTCGGGGCCGTAATTGTCAATGTAAGTCATGATTTCGTGCTCGTCGGCGCCAAGAAGGATTTTGCCGGCTTTTAAATGCTATTGATGAACAAAACAAAGGACCACAAAATCACACGCATTAGAATGGCATGACTATCCCTTCACTCCAACTAAACTCACATGTGTGACCGCACGACGCAAATCCGCCGTAAAGATCCCTGGTGCCACGCTGTACCGGAGGCACAGCTGCGTTGAGAATTGCTTTGGAAGCAATGCACCCTGGCGCCCCGTCTCGGCGAGATCGATGCGGTTTTGCTTCACAAAAGCCTGGTTCTTGTTTTTCGTCGCAACTTTTTCGAGATCGAGCTCGTACAACATAGCAGCCAGCTCTTTTTCGTCCAGGCGCTTATTAGCCTCGTAGCAGCGCTCAAGATAGATGCGCCATCTGTCTATTACCTCGTCTTCCATCTTCCAGCTGCTACCAACTTGCTTGTAAATTACTTCCTCTCGAAATTTCCTCATCTCGTCGTCCTCACTGGAATTTAAAAGAATCCGGTGTTTTAAATCCTTGCGTTCTTTCGCAAGATGCGTGTTGGAGTCCTCATGCAATGAAACCGTGTGAAGTTTTCCTCCAAATGAGCAACTTAAAAGCACAAGTCCTTCCGCCGGAGCAATTGGAACGCGCACTGTATATCTCGTCACTGAACCAGTAGCATTTCTATCGAGTTAAAAAATTTGGCGCGTAGCTGCATGAGAGAAGAGCAGTGGTAACTTACACAATGCAGCATCAAACATAACTCGAGACAAGCCCTTGGTCGCAACAGCCAAAGCGCCACCGATCATACAGCGAATTTGGTTCAGCAAAAAGGCCTGACCAACGATGCGAACGCGCAGATGTGGTTCGCTATGAAAATTTGTAACAAGACTGCCTGAGCATGAGTAAATTGAGCGACGATGACGATTCAACGGCTTGCGGGTAAGACCTTCTTCATCTTCAAATTGGCTTGAAGCATTGTAAGAATCGGTAGGTACGGGTTCGTCCAACTCGGTGCCCTCGTCAGTGATTTCGCCGTCGTCAAGTGCCTCGACCTCCGCTTCACTTCGACTTGGAGCTTTATAGAGCTTTTTTTTCTCTTGTACCTTATAAAAATAGGATCTTGAGCGGGTAAAGTTATGAAAGTCGTGCACTCCTTCGTAACGGCGTAGGGCAAGACAAAATTCGGCAACAGTACTGTCAATGTCAAAATCTTCTTCTTTCATTTCGATCATGCTTTTTTTCAAGAAAGAAAGCGGCAGGAAATACTCGTACTCGCGCAAGACACAATTCTTACGCGCAGAAAAGCTTTTATTAACTCTTGTGCAGGAAAATACGCGTATGTTTTCAGGCAGTGAGGCGTTTAGTGCGTCCTTCAGCCCGACAACGCGACCTGAGATTGGGTCCACACTATTTTCTTCATCAATTAGCAACTTACCAGAGAACTGCATTGATTAAGCAAGTCAAAATGTTGACAAAACGACAATTTCTCAGTGTAGCACGCACCACGATGCAACCTGCATGTACGCCCTTATCCGTTCGGCTGCTGCGTGCCCAGCCAATTTTATTAAGATTTTCAAAGTTCGAATCGCGCATTGCACCGGCTTTTAAAATGGCGCGACGTATCTCGTCCTCAATTGTCTTCACGTTATCGTTAAGCTGGAGCCCATAGTAGTCACACCCCATGAAGCCACCTACAATGGCCACTTTACGCTTTACCAGCTTGGTGGATGCGGCATTAGCTTGGTCCACACAGTGTTGACCCGTCATAGTGTCATTTGCCACGTCTGATGCTGTGGCAATTCTGCGACAAAACGTGCTGCGCAAAGCTGTGCGAGCCGCTGGATGCGATGCATAGCGCAGCAGCATGGATTGACAAGAATAAAGTAGGCTTTGAAACACGTTGTGATATATAGCCTTTATTTACTATTCTATGACTTGAAAGTGGAAGACTAGATAATAAACAATTTCACTCGTCGACAAGAAGGCACACAGCTCATCGATTATAAGGGACACCCACCATCCATGGCTTTCAGAGTCCTCTCGCAGACTTTCCGCGCACGCGCTATTAAGTCAGCTTCTCCCTCGACGCAGCATCGTTTTGGTGTTGCTTTCTTATCTACCAAGTATACGCCGCAGCACGAGTACGTGACCGTAAACGGCAAGCAGGGCACGATTGGAATCACCGATTTTGCCCAAAACTCCTTGGGTGATGTCGTGTATGTGGATTTACCGGCAGTGGGTGACAAGCTTAGTAAAGGGTACGTGCCTTGCTGGCAGTGGGTGACACAATATTACACTTGTGACGTTTATGTATCATATTATTGGTTGCGAAGCGACGCATTTGGTGCCGTAGAGTCTGTCAAAGCTGCTAGCGACGTGTACACCCCCGCCTCGGGCACTGTCACAGCCGTAAATGAGGTTAACTACATTTGTAAAGAATGTATGGGAGAATTGTAGTTGATGATTTTTTGGTGCAGGAGCTAGCGGAAAATCCGAGTCTTGTTAATGAAGAGCCCATGGCCGGCGGCTGGTTTATTAAAGTAGAGGTGTGTAGCAGCTTATACATTGAGTTTACGCACAATTTTTGTGTGACTGTGGTAAATTGTCGTTTTTCAGCTTGACGAAGTCAAGGATTTGGATGATTTGCTGGGCGAGGATGCTTACAAAGAGCACTGCGAAAATGAGGAGCACTAATTCTGACGCTGTTAACTTGCCGGAATTTAGCAGCCAAACGTTTTAATCCATAATAAAATAAGGTTCTCTGATCTGATGTAAGAGCAATTAGCAAAAGGAAAGCACACCTCGACCTCGAGTTCAATTAGGTAGGACAGTCATGTTTATTTCGAATGTGTCGTGTCAACGATTCTTTTACATAATCTCAGCGCAGCAAACTTGTTTTATATTTCTTATGTATGCAATTTACCGACATCGTAACACAGATGCGCGAGTGCAACTTGTGGCCTAGCAAGCAGGTCATTAAGGATGAGCATTATTTTTAATTTTGCGAGATTTACTCAGCTTATAATCCTTCCATTAAACATTATTAATAAATTGCAAATTTAATTGATAATTTTAATATGCAGCGATTTGATGCATGCTCTTACTAAAGTATATCGTGCCCTTGCCGACCAAACATCAATAATCACCAGAATTTAAATCGTGCCCTTTGCTGACTAAGATTTTACTGACGGCAAGTATTTGAACGACTATGCTCCTGTAAGTAGCTTACCAACAATTTTGATGTCGGCTGCAGCATAAATTCACCTCGACATGCAATTGCCGCATACCGTTCGTCTTCGAATCGCTTGGTCCATCAATTTGGCCTCTTGAGAACATTACCACGGTATGACAGTGGCAAGAGTCTGCATTGCGCGTAGACGAATTTTAGGCGTGAGTTCAGGCGGCAATCTGGCTCTTGAGTCATGGGCAATACTAGAATTGCTTAAAGCTGGACCTCTGAGGTGACGGCGTTGTGTGCATACGGAAAACATAGCCCGTACGATATTGCCTCGACGACTCGTTGCCTGCGTGCCTTGTAAACAAAAACATATTTTCAAATGTCGATTGTCAGTTTAAGATCTCGATCTATTCACTAGCGTATTGCATTTGTTGCTACATAGCGATGACGTACCGGTGTGTTGATGTCTCAATAGATTTTGAAGGCGAGATTCGAGACGCTTGCTAAAAGCTTCCTCTGGGGTAAGCCGTCGAGAGTAAATTATCCTCATACACACGCGATTGCCGCACGCCTCTCTCTGGGTATTGCTTGTGTTCATAGGTCAGTTGGCGCTGCTAAGTAAGCCGCTGACAAAATTCTTATTTAACTGTTTAAGGTTGCGCATCGCACTTCAGTTGTCAGCTGCTTTAAAATTCCATAGTGAAATGGCTCCATCCTGGTTCGCAGAGCAACACAGATGTAGGGTCGGGTGCCAATCGAGATCCGCAATGGCTGCTTGATTTGGAAGTAGACTAGAAATAGCATGCTTTTCACCACGCTGGGAGTTGCACAAAGTGTGTGATTAGCAGGAATGAGTTACCAAAAAAGCTTAAAGCTATACCTTAAATACGTGGAGAGAAGAGGAATCGGCCACGATGAAATAATTTGCAACGTCACAAAAGCGAATCGTACTATCCACCTCCGCACTGATCGACGACAACGGCTTGTCCATTTCGTACGTTCGTGTTAAAGATGGCGTGACATTGACTATACTTCCTCTGGAATCGTTTGCCGCGTCAACTGGAGATGCGACAGCTGCCAAAATGGACGCGACAGACCATTCCCTTACCAAATTACACCGTTCATGTACACTCAGCATCGATTCTCCATCCGGTGACAAGCAAATCGCTGCCAAATTGCCCCCATCAATGTGTGTGCCGTCTTTGCAGGAGATAAGGCTGCAGCGATGTATCCGCTCAGGGCGAATTACATCTATAAATTCAATTTCGCCCGTCCGGCTTCCGGTAATAAGCACATTGCCCTCATTGTTCCATGCAATACAGGTAAGCTGTTTATCTTCCATCGGCATATAATCCTGCATCGGTTCCTCCATTCCTCCATGCAACACAAGAATTTGTTGCAGTGCGTTGTCCTCTTCATCACGACTAGTAAACAGACATGCGGCAATAGGCGCACCTCGAGCACACATGAGCTGTTGAATCTGCAGGTTGTCTTCATTTGGTGGGCACGAGATTACTTCCTGTCCGTCAGAATCCCATAGCATTGTCTCCCCGTGTTCAATGGTGCATGCAAGAAGCTACAATTGACACAAAGCTAAATGTAAAGATAGAGACAATGGCGTAGGAGCACAAAACAACATCGCACCTGTTTTTTCGGGCCTGGACCCAGCCAATTGAGACTAATTAATCTCGCCGGTAATTGGATAGTGGATACGCGTGAAAATGCTGCAGGGTTCGCGCGCCATATGTCAATTTGATTATTACCAAGCTTTGCAATGGCAAGAAATTCTCCGTCGGATGAGAAGCGACTTCTTGCAGTCATCACTGACTGTGTCGGTTTCCAATCGTTAAGCATGTTGAACTCACGAATCAGAGAAGCCCGAGCATTGTCTTTTATCTCGTCAGAACCACTGCATGTAGCTGACCAAGAGGTCGGTTTTATGGGATTACAGCTGGAGTCAGCAAGCGTTCCGGTATCACCAACAAGAGATCTTGAAGATGTCGTGATTGGAGAAAAAATAGGGGATATAAGCTTCTTTTCCAGTATTGCTGCGTCTACTGATATTTCGTCGTACGAGCCTATTCCTTCGTCGTCGCTCAATTCATTAAGTGGGAGATAAACTTCGGCTACTCGTGGCATATCTCGCGGGTCAATAGGAGCATTCAAATTGTTCTGTAGGTCGTCTTCCCTGTGAAACCCAAAAAGTTCTTCAATCTCTATCATTTGCTTATGCGAAAGCCCAACACTCGCTGCCATTGCGCCATAACTGCGACTGCGACTCCTGTTTTTACCCCGATCATTCGCTGGATCGACTAAATTAGGTAAAGACACCGAAAATTGATCCATAAAGCTGTGCTGCACCATCGTTCGAAGAATCGAGTACAATTGTCGCCCTGCCTCCTCCAACTTTTTAATTTTGGTGTTGGCTTCTGTATTATAAAGTCTCAGTCTCGTAGCTTCGGACTGACTCACTTTCAGCCTCAATTTTAGCGACGGTTCTTCCAGTCGAGCCAACTGAAAAGCCAAAAGCTTCGGTAATGGCAAATTTCGAAAGACTAGAGACAGAAAATTGCGTAAAGATGCCACAAATGCCTCGAGCCACGGTTGTCCAAAGAAAATCTGAAAATAGGCATCGTTTTCTGGGTGCTCGATGTAAGGCAAGATGAACCAGCGACTCCAAGAATCAGATCCACCCGCTCCAGCGTCCACAGAAGCATTTAGTTTATCTGCCTGAAGCTGAAAAAACTCGGCAGCTCTTTCCCGATGTCCGCACTTGATTGCATTGACCACGTAGAGTCTCAGCAGCGACGTCTCTAGTTGTTGCAGCGTCTTATTCATGACAAAGAGGTTTCAGACAATACAATTCTACAATTAGCTCGTAAATAGACACTAACCAATGCATAGGATGCATCCAAGTGATTGAAGAATCGAGCCGTTAAAAATTGCCATGTTTCCAGCACGGTTGCAATTTGATAACTGCGATCGACAATACAACACGACATTTTGTACGAAATATTAGCTACCTCGCCTTTTAAAACACGAAATTTACGCACGTTTGCACGCAAACCAGCAATTGCGAGATAATTTGCTCCACATCAAAGCCTCGGGTACGATCGCGCTTGTGCTCTGCGCTAAACACTTGAAAGCTCTGGCATGGCACGAGACATTTTCATCTTGTTACATATCGTGGTCTTTGAGGATTACAGAGCATTGAAGGGTGGACGGTACCTTAGTAAATCCTCTAAAAAGGAGATATTCCATCACCAGCTCGTCTACATGCGGCAGCAAGTTCGGTGGTTCCATGTTTCCCCTACTTTTAATTGTGGCGTTGCGCACTTATAATGGATACAAATCGCAAGATAACAAAAACGTGTGGTACACACCACACTATAAACCCACGGTTCGAAACATGAAAGACCAAAGGCCGATGGATTGACGTGCCAGTTAGGCCTTGAAGGAGAAGGCGTGGACAAGGAAATAAGTCTGCGACCCGGCGTTGAAATTGCTGCACTAAATGAATTAGTTGTCACTCACAACGCAATTTACAGCTTTGCGTGGCATCGTGTTTCAAAGCTACAGCAACACGTTAAGAGTGATGGTCCGACTTCAAGTTATACTGTTGTCGGCCTGTATCGGCTTGAGCAGTGCCCTTGGTAATGCAGTAGAATCTTCATCTGCTGCAGCTATAGCAGCATCTTCGAGGTGTGCAAAGGACCCAATCAAGCGAGTCGATTGTTACCCCTTACAAGCCAATTTTCCAGAACCGACCGAGGAGCTGTGTCTTGCTCAAGGATGTTGCTGGAGGAGCTTGGATAATGAAGGCATTCCCTGTGCATTTGCTAATGAAGAGCCTCCCAGGGAAGAACAATGTGAATTTGTGGCCAAGCCATCGCGTCTAGCGTGCCGAAACCCGAGATTTGCATCGGCAGAATTGGTGAAGGATGCTGATACCTGTGAGTCAGCCGGTTGCTGTTATGACGACGAGGAGTGCTATCAGCCTTTAAGCGACGGATACGAGCTGTTGACTTTGGATGAGACGTCGAATGGCTGGCATGGAATACTGGCATTGCGACATGGAAGTCGCGGTCCTTTTGGTAACGACGTGCCGATACTGGAACTAAATGTCGTGCGCGAAACATCGAGTCGAGTGCGTATTCGTATAATCGATCCCGCGTTTTCGCGGTATGAAGTGCCAGATCTACCAGTGCGACGTCAAAAAAGAGACGAAGATGATTCGGATAAGGATAGCGACTACAAGGTTCACTTCACGCCGTGGCCATTTGGAGTAGCAGTAAGTCGAAGAGGATCTGGAGAGGTCTTGTTTAATTCTACGCCGCCAGTTGAGAAAGAAGCACAAGGCAAGAGCTTTAGTGGACTGGTATTTGAGAATCAGTTTCTCGAAATTTCCACGCAATTGTCAGTGAGTGAAGATGATGACGAGCCTATTCTCTATGGACTTGGAGAACGATTGGGCCCTATGCGAGTACACGCTGACAAGAGGGGAGATTTGTACCCAATGTTTTCACGGGCTCCAAACACTTCCGCTCCAGCCCATTTTCGGAGGGGTGGAGACAATTCGTATGGAGTTCATCCATTTGTTCTGCAGCTGAAGGAAGGTGAATATGGCAATGCGCATGGTATTTTCATGCTGTCTTCAAATGCTATGGAGGTCCTTGCACGTCGTAGCGCACTCACATATCGGCTGACGGGTGGTGTGATCGACATTTTCATTTTTTCAGGTTCTTCCCCTGAAGATGTCATTGAACAGTATACCGATGTTGTAGGTCGTCCAGCGATGCCACCGTATTGGGCCTTGGGGTATCACGTTGGTCTTCGTGGAGAATTTGTATCAGTTGATAAAGCAATGAAAGTTGTTAATCAGCTCAGAATGGCTGGTATTCCAATGGAAGCGTACTGGCAGGACCTTGATTATATGGCTGACAATGGGCGAGCATTGTCGCTAAATGAAAGCAAAATCTCGCCTCAGGTGTTGCGTGCGTTCATCGATGAGTTGCACTTTCATTCGCAATACTTTATTTGCGCTCAAGTTCCGGCAATCACGCTACAAAATACGTCGAGTCATATTGAAGATCAGGGCGGCAACGTGGCGAAGTACAACACACCCATGAGGAAGAAGCCCTCGCCTTTTACACTCGCTGCTCATGATAGCAGTGGTGAAGACCGTGATGCTAGTCACGGTGAACATGGAGGGGTCAAGAGAAATGGTGATATGTACGAGTCGGACAGTGATTCCGCGGATCGAAAACAAGGTAAACATTCCAGTAGTCGTTGTGACGAAAAAAGTAAGCGCGCTAATGAAGGAGATGAGCAAAGCTGGGATCCCGTAGTTCGGGGTGAAGAGCTCGATGTATTTGTAAAAGGAGTGAATGGTGAGCGCTACGCACAGAAAGCTTTCCGATCTGGATGGGCTGTGTTTGTTGATTTCTTTCATCCTCAAGCGGCCCGGTACTGGCAAGAGCAGCTGGCGAATTTTCACAAGTACGTGATGCCATATGATGGCTTGTGGCTGAATATGAACGAACCAAGTAGCTCCTGCGATTGTGCTCTGGCGGCTGAAGATGACATTTGTGCTCGAATTTGCTCAAAGCGTCCAATCATACGAGATTCTCATCGCGACGGAGAGGTCTTTGGGTTTGAAAAAGTAGATGTACCAGGAGACGGCGGCTTTATTCGAACGAATGACGTGAACTTTCCGTTTGATCCATATCGTCAGCCTTTTGTGCCGGGTCAAAATGAGCCAAGTATCGGAGGTCACGGAAATTTGAATTCGGCTACGCTGCCCATGGCAGCATTGCACTATTCGTCTTTGCATTACAATCTGCATTCGCTTTATGGTCATGCTCAGTCTGTTGCAACACGGTCGGCATTGAATTCGATCGTCAAGAAGCGAACGTTGTTGCTCTCTCGTTCAACTTTTTCTGGCACAGGACACTATGCTGGTCACTGGTTGGACAATGATGTGGCATCATGGGAACAGCTTCGCTTGTCCATCTCTGGTACATTGCAGATGAACTTGCTTGGAGTTCCGCTTACTGGTCCCAATGTATGTGGATCAGGTGGCCAGTCTTTGACGGAGTTATGTGTACGCTGGCACCAAGCTGCTTCATTTTTGCCATTGCTTCGCAATCACGCGGATATTGACGGCAAGCTCATTCCGGAAGATTTCGATGCTGATGCCCTGAATATTTTACGGTCGACGCTGCTCCGGCGCTATCGATATTTGCCCTACATGTACACACTCTTTTATGAAGCCAGCCGCTCGGGCAAACCCGTAGTACGCCCTCTCGCTTTCGAATTTCCAAATGACAAGATTGCGCAAAAGATTGAGCATCAATATCTACTCGGTCCAGCACTGATGATATCGCCGGTCGTGCACGAAGGTGCAATTTCGGCTGAGGTGTATTTCCCGAATGTCCATTGGTTTGATGCTCACAATGGAAAGTTAGCATTGGGAACCGCGACAGAGAACAATCGGCGTGTCAGTCTGCTTACACCTCTATCTAAGCTCCAAGTTCATCTTCGTGAGGGCTATGTTGTCCCAACGCAGCAACCTGTTACCACGACGACTCTGTCTCGCCGTGGAGGTTTCACACTTTTAGCAGCATTGAGTGCCTCGAAAAATTCATCAGCTTTTGGCGAATTGTACGTCGATGATGGAGACTCGCTGTCCGCTATCGAAGATCAACGCTACTCTTTGATGCATTATGATGTGCGTCAGAATTCAAGCGGCGTTGTTGTGTTTAAGTGCTCATTTATCTTTCACGGATATGATGGACCGGAGATGCATGCCGATTTGAATGAAATACGTCTTTACGGTATACACGGCGAAGGATTTGTCGCAAACTCGTCCGTGGACGCAACACTGACTCTATCTAGTAGTGCAAGCTCTTCAGGTCAAACGGCTATTAAGGCTGAGTACTTTGCTCAGTCTGAAATGTTGGTTCTTTCTCGTTTCAATGCGGCTATTGGACAAGAATTTTATGTGAAAGCGATCGCTAAAGCAGCCGAGACGAAGAATGGGGAAAATGAAGCGAATAGCAAAGCCATTGGTACGAACTCGTCGGGCAAATCTGAAGGTGAGGAAGGAGAGACTGAACAAAAGAAGCCTACCAAAGGCTCGAAGAAGTCTAAATTTTCAATCACCAGTATTGTGGGTATTGTGGTGGGCTGCGCTTTGCTGGCGGCAATAGTTTTAGTCTTTTTGTTCCGTCGTCGCCGTAGAGGTTACGAAACAGTGTGACAAAAGCTATAATTTGACAACGCAGAAGGATATTGAATAAAAAAAATAAGTCCAAAAACATAGTTTGATCTTGCAAATTTGTTCATTAATAAAATATGTCCTTAAAAATACACCGAAATTTAGATGCGGATAGAGAGTAATGAGTCACTGTACATAGATTGGTATTACTATGTTAGTCAGGAATATAAGAGGCACTAGTTAAAAGGAACTTAATCATATAAAATACAGCTCATGGAGACTGAACTAAGAATTCCGAAAAATTGACCTAAAGGTGAAAGCCCTGTAAAAAATAAAAAACATTACTATGCAACAGCATGTAATCTACGTAAAATATTCGAAACCACCCTCAAAAACTATTATTAGTGAGTGAACAAGTACTAACGAAAAGTGAAAAGAACTCCTCAGTGAACAATTCAAAAACCAAGTATAAAAATCAAACAGACGTTTAAAAAGTAACGTGTAATGGGCTATGGGCCAGCAATACATGGCTTATACATGCACGCGAGAAAGCAAGTTATAAAAAGAAATTTAATTAAAGAAATAAGCACGAAACACAGGGAGCTAACCATGAACGATTGAAAAAATATGAATAATTTAGGCGCCGCCAGGCCTGTGAGGAAGGATCAATGACGGCGTTAGAAACGACGCACCCCACAAGTAGTAGTGCACCTTCTCTGGAGATGTAATCGGATGACGACGACGAGTAATTAATAATGACCTGGAGAAAGGAAAGATCTTTGTGTCATTTAGTTAGCGCCTTACGCGACAGAGTGTGTCAGAACACTAAGAACAAGGACCGTATCTGCTTTGTCCACGTAGTCGAAGGAAGGGAATCATGCTCTGTATTGCCTAGACCAAATAGAGCAGCCACATCGCTGAGCAACTTTTCAGCAAAATCGAGCAGGCATCGGTCGGCAAGTATGAGCGTAGCTTNTTGGACAAGAATTTTATGTGAAAGCGATCGCTAAAGCAGCCGAGACGAAGAATGGGGAAAATGAAGCGAATAGCAAAGCCATTGGTACGAACTCGTCGGGCAAATCTGAAGGTGAGGAAGGAGAGACTGAACAAAAGAAGCCTACCAAAGGCTCGAAGAAGTCTAAATTTTCAATCACCAGTATTGTGGGTATTGTGGTGGGCTGCGCTTTGCTGGCGGCAATAGTTTTAGTCTTTTTGTTCCGTCGTCGCCGTAGAGGTTACGAAACAGTGTGACAAAAGCTATAATTTGACAACGCAGAAGGATATTGATTAAAAAAAATAAGTCCAAAAACATAGTTTGATCTTGCAAATTACACTGAGAGGACAGTCAAGGCTTGTTCATTAATAAAATATGTCCTTAAAAATACACCGATATTTAGATGCGGATAGTGAGTTATGAGTCACTGTACATAGATTGGTATTACTATGTTAGTCAGGAATATAAGAGGCACTAGTTAGAAGGAACTTAATCATATAAAATACAGCTTCATTTTTTTCCTGAACTAAGCATTCCTTAGCATTGGCCTACAGTTGCTAAGCCACATTTAGCAACTTAAAAACCTTCCTCTGCCTCTGCATGTAGTGTACGTAAAGTATTCGAAGCCACCTTTCCTACACTATTATTAGTGGGTTAGCTCGTGCTAGCGAATAGTGCCTGTTACTCCTCCGTGGTCCGTTCAACGACCAAGTATAAAGCTCAGACAGACGTTTGAGCCGTCACGTGTAATGGGCTTTGGGGCGGCCATACATGGCTTATACGTGCACGCGAGGAAGCCCGTTATATATGTGAAATTTAATTAACGAAACTAAGTATGAATACACTTGGAGCGTATGCTCTGGACGCTCCTGACACCATATGAGATCATTTACGGCGCTTCCACGGCCTGTGCGGAAGGATGAATGACGGCGTTAGATACGATGCACCTCAGAAGTCGTGGTGCACCTTCATCTGGCGATGTAATCGGATGATGTCGAGCGAGTACAGCTTTGTCGGTTGGCCTGTCGAGATGAAAGATCTTATCGTTGATCATTTAGTTAGCGCCTTACGCGACAGAGTGTGTCAGAACACTAAGAACAAGGACCGTATCTGCTTTGTCCACGTAGTCGAAGGAAGGGAATCATGCTCTGTATTGCCTAGACCAAATAGAGCAGCCACATCGCTGAGCAACTTTTCAGCAAAATCGAGCAGGCATCGGTCGGCAAGTATGAGCGTAGCTTAGTGAAAAAGACGCCTCTTTTGTTCGTGGCAAGTCACATTGACTCCGCCGGGTCATCGACATATCGTTGTGACCCACTCGTGAGACGAGTCTGCATTCAAAACTCGAAGACGGTTCCCTTTGCCGGAACGTCGTCGTGACCCATCTTCGCCTCGGGGTGAGCAGCGGCCTTAGCGTCCGTCAACGAGTTGGCTTCAAGCTCTTGAATGACATCGTCTCTGGACGGGCCGTCGTAGACATCAGCGCTGCAGTTCCGAGAAGATCGATAGCTTAGTCAAGAAAGCGGAAGTAAAGCGCGGATCGCGGTCAGACACAATCAACCCCGGAAGACCGTGATGACGGTGCACTGTGTCAATGAGGTGCACCGCGGTCTGAGCTGCAATGATTTACGCCGTAACAGGAATGAGAGGACTCGTTTTACTGATGCGGTCGATAAAACCTAGGGACCCAGTGCGGTTCTCGTCATCGGACGAAAGTCCAAAAATGACGTCCATGAAATTCGACCTCCATGCTTCTGAGGCAATTGGCCGCAGGGGATCCTGCGACGAAGACGACGGCTGCACATACTAGCAGATTTCACAGGTCAGCACCCAGTGAAATACCCGCTTATACAAGTGGGGCCAGTTGCGCGAAACAGCCACAAAAATCTTTTTACGGCCCAGATGACCCCCAGCTGGAGGATCATGGAGCTCGTGAATGATCAGAGCTCGTAGATCAGGACGTTAGCAATCCCGGTACGTATCGTATCGAAACGATCGATTCTGTACACAAACAAGTCTCTGTCTTCTGTAACGTGTTATGTAATCACGCTTGAAACGGGAAAGTACCTCCACTTAAGGGTCGTTGGGTGAGCATAGATACGCGATTATGTCAGCATAATTAAGAAAGCCGCTACAATTTCATCGTGAAGAGAAATTCTGGAACGACTCGGGTCAAACTGTGTGACACCCACGCCGCTTATCTGTCGTCGTCATCGTCGTCAGTTTTCTGATTACCCAAGTCAAATAGAGGATTGTAATCAGAAGGTCGCGACTGTAGCGGAGCTACCTTGCTCCTTAAGTCGGAGGAAGACTTTCAGACTCATAGAGTCACTTAGTTCTATTGAACTAATGGGTTTAACAACTCAGGGAGTCGTACAAGCTTTTAAAGCTTAAGGAATCCTAGTTCAAGGGATTCAGGGGTTCGTAGAACCAAGCGACAACTAGTGCCCAAGAGGATATACCTTGGAAAGGCTTCTATCTCTTACAGATCAATGCGCAAGCCTTAGGAAGGCACTTAACGCTTTAAGATTAAAAGGGGAACTGCATTTTGTATATTTATTTAAATCTAAAAACCTTACCCTAGCTAATTAAAAAATAGATTTTGGCCGCCAGATTTGTATCTGGCGGCGACCACATTTGTTACCTATAATAAACGGGATTTAAGTAACTAACTATTTTAAAATTAGATAAAGGATAATTTACCCATAAAGTAAATGTACCACAATAACGGTTCTCCAACCGATGTGTGCCCCATACACCCTCCCACATCAGACTGTTGACACCGAGTGACAACATTCGCTTCATTTCCCCTTTGAGGTTGGAGCTAACCGTTTGGTTCTGTTTTTATTCCTTTGTCTAATGACAATCAAGCGTGAGTCACAGACTCTGAGCACCTTCCTCGACGATGAGAGAATCGTGGATTTTAAAAGTCTCTCTCACTCAGAGGAGGAGGAAAAGAGCGGCATTTGCTCACGCCTTCTCCTCCGGATATACGTCGGCGAGACCCGAATCCGTTCCCAGAACGTGGTGCCGCTGATGTCTTAACTACATTGAGCAGGACATGGGACCCTGAGTCCAACATCATTACGAATCCGCTCGAGCCGATATTTCAGTGCTTCTGTTGACCGTACAACCAAGGATATAAGCCGAACTGAGGCTTTAGATCCACCTAATCCCATGTTAAGTGGTGGGAAGCGTCGTTTGACGCGAGTTGACCCTGAGCTTGGCGCTCAAAAACGTCAACGGCGTACGGGCAATTTTGCCGAAGAGGTACCTCGAACTCCCAAGAGTTTTTCAGAAGAGGGGTACCTAGCCACTTCACCAGATACTGGTATTGACCCTCACGACAACGTCGCTTTAAAGTTTCTCCACATGAAACTGAAGGTTCCCCCGCGCATCAAGCAGCGCGGGAGGGGGCCGAAATTTCGGCGGAAGCATTTGATGCTCTACGGCACGAGGTGCAACTTCTTCGTGAGGTCCTTGCTCAGGTTGAAAGCTCTTTTGAGGCTGTTCGGGACCGCCTTTCGCCCCTGTGCGTCAGCAGCCTCGTGTAGAGGGCCAGTTGGATATCCTGGTGAGGATGCAACAATCTGCGGCACGACCGCCTGTCTCGGCGCAAGCGCCTTCAAGTCCACGTGGGAAGGGTCCCGATATGGCTTAAGCAAGCCAACGTAAAACACTGGGTGTGTACGCAGCTTGCTGGGAAGGTTTAGCGTATTAGCTAGGCCCTTCTTGGCCACGACCGTAAATGGTCCAATAAAGCGCGGGCGCAATTTGGTCTTGAAGACCGCGGAAACCAAGTTGGTAGGTAGGTTTTTAGCGTTTAGTAAAACTTGGTCTCCGACCATATAAGAATTGATACAGCTTCTGCCTTTGGCATCTGCTTGTTCTTTTTGTTTGTCTTGGCTATCAGCCATCGTATCCTTTACATGTCTCAAGACACTAAATCGCGTCTCGAGAAACTCGCCTACTTGTTTCCGAACGGTAACAGGGCTAATATTAGCAAGCCTATCGGCCAATTCTCCCGTACCAAGCCCTGAACCACGCAGTGGTATCGTTGAAGTAACGCGCGGGTGGGTAAGACCGTTTAAATAGAATAGAGTAAAGCCTGTAGAGGTATGAACAGCGTTATTTAACGCAAACTCTACTACTGGGAGCACTGAGCTCCAGCGCTTTGGTGTCTGAGCACACACGCTTCGTTAAGAGAAAACGTCGCCAATGACGCGATTGACACGTTCAGTTTGACCATCGGTCTGCGGACGGTCCGCAGTGGACATATCCAATCTGGTGCCAAGCATTCGGAAAATTGAATTTACCAATGAAACGGGGATCCCGATCAGAGACAATTGCCACTGGCAAACCATGTTGTCGAAACACGCGATCGATAAACAGCTTAGCTGTACCCTCTCCATCAATGGAATCCGGCACGGCTGCTAAGTGAGCCATTTTGCTCAAACGGTCAACAAAGACCACTATACCGGAGTTACCGGTTGACTCTTTCGGTAGCCCAAAAATAAAATCCATACTAATGGACTCCCAGCAACCTATGGGGACGGGAAGACTCGCCAGTGGCGCAGGAGCATGTGCCGAGGGCTTAACCCGTTGGCACGTTTCGCATGTGTGAACACATGTGCTGACCCATCTATAAAGCTTGGGCCACCAATAACTCTGGCTTATAGAGCCGTAGGTCTTTTCTCTTCCGAGATGACCACCAAGGACAGTATCGTGTGTCTCATTGAGGATTCAGTACTTCAAATTCTCATCATGGGGAACAACGACACGCGGAGGGTCCGCGATGTTTGTGCAATGTAGCAACAGGTTGTTATCCATAGGAAATCGATTTAACCTTGCACGCAAACGTGCCGGTAATTTAATACCTGAATCCGAGTTCTTTAAAGTTCGTAGCAGAGCTACACACTGTTCATCCTTGGCGTACGCCGAACGGATTAATTCAGGAATAGGTGACGAGATAGTCGTTAAATGAGAAAGCTCATAATCCGGCCTGCGTGATAACGCATCGGCCAAAGCATTCTGCTTGCCGGGTTTATACTTCACCTCGAAGTTGTATTCCGCAAAAATGGATAGCCATCGGGCCATTCTCGGTGAGAGATGGGGCTACTTAGTCGCCGTGCGTAATGACGCGTGATCTGTATAAATCACAAACGGCTTTAGAGCCGAGCAGATGTACTCTGAATTTGACGAGAGCATTCTTCATAGCAAGTAACTCTTTGTTATGAACTGGGTAGTTCTTTTCCACAGCTTTAAGCTGTATAGACTCGAACGCAATAACATGTTCGTGCCCATCAACATCTGTTTGTAACAGAGCACTGCCAATGGCAAAATCTGATGCGTCACAAAGGACACTGAAAGGCCAATTTGGGTTTGGCAGTGCCAGAATCGGGGCATGGATTAGACTATCCTTAACTGCTCGAAAAACATTATTTTCGGTGCTAGTCCAGCACCATCCTGTATCCTTTTTAAGGAGATTAGATAATGGCCTAGCCATATCATCGTAATTTTCGCGATATTTGAGTAAATAATTGTCAAGACCCAACCACTAACGCAAATCCTTTTGGTTTTTGGGAACCGGCCAATCTACTATGTCTTTTAATTTAGCGGAATCCGCTCTAAGACCTCGCTTTCCAATGAAGCATCCTAAAAAAGGAATTTCGTCTGCGCCAAAAATGCATTTAGATGCATTGGCATACAATTTGTTTGTGCGCATGCACTCGAGCACTGCTCGCAAATGGTCTACATGGTTTTCCATATCCGACCGACCCTGCTCCGCACGACTATGGACAAAAATGTCATCGAATAACTCTGTGCATAACCTCGATGAGGGCGAGACAGTTGCGCCACTAGACGATTAGATGTTGCCGGGGCGTTAAAAAGCCCTGGTGGCATAACCAGCCACTCCCATAACATCCGCTTGGGGGGCTAACCGCTGTAAGCGGGATATCACTAGCTCGCATGAGCAATTGGTAGTAACCATCGACTCAGTCCAATGCTCTGTAGGTTTTTTAATAAAAATCCACAAAAGAACTTTATTCCCAATACAAAAATTGCTAAAAATTTCACCTAAAATTTCATCAACTGTAATTTTACCTGTGATATTACATTGTACATCCCACCATATTATTCTGAAGAACATCCTTTCTAGGAATGGGGATTCGTGCTAGCATTAAGCTTATTATAAGCATGTACAATGCGCCATTTAGCATTTGGCATTTTTACACAAAATGTCGGTGTCGAATGAGGAGATTTGCTCTCTTGTACCATTCCAGCCTCATGCTTAGCACGGAAGAAATCGTCAATGATCGATGACCCATTTCGCGCACTAAGTGCAGCTTTTGTGTCATCCGAAACAGCTTCGTCTAGAAGTGACGATGAGTTTAGCTCAACCATAGGTCGAATGAACACCATTTCAGATAAGTCACCAGCTGTTAAGGCTCGACCGCACTCATTAATAGACATTTCGTCTAGCTCTAAAAGAGCATGTAACAAGGGGATTGCCGCAAGGCTAACTTCCCCCTCAATGTTACCGGTTACGCCATTTACAAGCGTATGTGCTTGCTCACTCGTATCACTTTGTGAGGGTATACACGCTTCGTGTCCACCCTGTATTGGAGTGAAGATAATACGACTCTTAGAGGCCGGTACATTCACGTACCCGGATTTCCCAGCCTGTATTGGTTCTATACAAGACATGGTGTCTAATTTGACATCCGACAAGGAGTTAGGTAACTCAACTTCCTTATCCAGCGAACGTTTACGTGTCGCTTCACGTACATTAGGAGAGTTTGACCCAAAATGCCCTTGCGAACCGCCAATAGTGTCACTATTGACACTCAGTATGGTGCCACCTCGGCCGACCACTTTCGGTGGACTTAGACGTGCCACTCCACGTATCTCAGGGCTATTGCACCCTTGAGGTCCTGGCGAACCGCCAACAATGTCACTACTGACACTTAGTATGATGCCACCTCGGCCGACCATACTCGGTGGACTTAGACGTGCCACTCCACGTATCTCAGGAATATTGCATTCTTGATGATTCGGCCTTAGGCCAACAATGCTTTCAGCATCTAGTGAATTGTTATTATAACGAGTGTCACTCGACGGAGTACGTGCCGTTCCACTTATTTCTGCTGAGTCGGGCTCAGAATTAATGTTTTTAACATTAGGGTTTGTTAACTCAGAAATGCCAATGTCTAAAAACTGACAGACTCATTCAATGATCCGCGCCAATAGTGCTTTTGTTGCATAGCAAAGGTGGGTTCATGACTCTCCAAAACTTTGCTAGGAACATTGCGCGTGGCGCCGAAGGTCTTAGACCTCCAACCGATCCATGGCTCATGGTGTTCTAACCAGGCCATACCAAGGATGAGATCATATCCCGAATCCAAATCAAGGACGAGACAGTGTTCCATACGGTCAAAGTCCAGAAACTTTATACCTAAGTTCTATGGAACTTTGGGAACAGTGACACGAGTCCCAGTCGCTAAGCGAACAGTGATTGTATCACCTTCATGCGCTCTAAGCGCCTCAACGTATTGTTGACTTCCTTAAAGGGAAAGGCGTCGAGCATAATTGCAAGACGCTCCTGAGTCAATCAAAATTGACCACGGCTTATCAAAGCCCTTTACAGTTGCTTGAGCGACTAGCAAGCCAGGCTTGTACTCTCGCCCCGTGTCATTGAGCACCGAGCTAATTGGGGCTAGGTTCTGTTTATTCTCATCTCCTTGCGGTTCAACAGAGCCTAGGTCTTCCCCAGTAGGGCGCCCCGCACCTACTGGGTATCGACGTTTTCCGGCACCGTACCAGATCTCTGGTATAGGTCGGAGCTGGAGCTCTTTCGAGCTTTATGCGAATTTGGAAGAGGGCAGGCAGGGCGTAAATGTTTCGTGCTTCCGCACATATAACATCTACGGATGGTCTTATGCTGTTCCACAGCTTGAAGAGCCTCTTCTCCTTCCTCAACGAGGCTTAAATCCATAGGTTCCGCTCTATTAGACGGAACCCATGTGCTCGAAGAGCTTGTTCGGTAAACAGGCGTGCTAACATGAGCAGACTTAAAGTCGAGCTCAGCGCCTACCGCCTCTTTGAAAGTAGCAGGATGGAATCGAAATATTTTTTTCGGGCAACGCACTCGTTGAAATTCCCCATAAATACTGTTACGTCAATTGCTTCTTGCGCCGGGTCTTAATGCATAGATGCAATAGTCCTAACTCATAGATGCAGTGAGAGTTCCTAACTCCTGGACATAGCCCCCTAGGGTTCATTTACCCCGTCGAGTTGCTATGAGCCGTGATCGCATGCGAGAAGCCTGATCAGGCGGTGCAAACATGCCGGTCATTTGCTGTTTCAGCGAATCCCATGAGGGAAACGCGTCGTTTATGGACGTGCTGCATGATAGTGCCCACTCCATGGCTCTACCTCCAAGTTTGGAAATGGCCATAGCCACCTTTTGCCGTTCTGTTCAGAACAAGGCGAAATCAGTGGACATTTCCATCTGCTTAATCTAAAAAGGGAGATTTTCAACCTCTTTTCCTTCAAATGTCTTCACATTTACAGTTAGAGGGTGAGCCCTCGGCTCTGAGTCAGGTATAGAGATGTACCGGGTTGGCATAGAAACCGCTTAGTGGTCCTGTACCTGTCCGATCGGAAAGAATGCATTTTGCATAAAGGCTTCAAACTTGCATGCCGAATCTCTGGTCCCTGGGATATAATATACTCAATATGTTCAAGCCCAAACAAAGTTTCGAGCTTATCATACGCTGTGCGTTGTGGCTGCCAACAGTCTGCCAGTACAGGTAGGGCTTCTAACGGAGCACGGGATGAAGCACTGGGCTTCACCCGTTGACAAACTTCGCAAGCACATATATCGTCTAATTTATACTGGCGTGGCCAGTAGAAGTCGCGGCTTATCGTGATTTCAGTTTTCTCACGTTTACGATGCTCACTTATTGGTGCATCGTGGCACACAAACACGATGTGTAAATGCAAATCATTATGGGTGGGAATGACGACACGAGGTGTGTGTTGCCGGCAATGCTGTGTAATACAGTACACAATCGTGTGTTGTGTATCGATTGATACAATTTTGACAATCCTTATAAGGATTGTTGTGATGGATTTTAAGGTAGCCCATGAAACCTTCAAAAGTTTTATCTTCTTGATAGGCTCTTCTTACGGCGTCAAGTAATGTTGACGACAAAATACTTATTGTTCGAACAGTGGACTTACGCTCACTGTTGATTGTTACAACAGTTGCCCTTCGCTCAGTGTTTATTTGCGCAGCCGGCTCAAATTCAAGCCGGCGCGAAAGGACATCAGCGACGACATAAAGTGTCCTGGTTTATACTCCACGGAATAGTTGTGCTTTGCGAAGAAATACAACCATCTCGCCATTCTTTGCGAGAGATGTGGACTGTTTACGGCCGTGCGTAAAGACGCAAGGTCCGTATAAACAGTGCGCGGTCTATCTCCCAAGAGATAGGCACTAAATACAGCAAGTGCATATTTCATAGCAAGGAGTTCCTTGTCATGCACTGGATAGTTGCGTTCAGCTGGTCGAAGCTGACGCGATTGGTAACAGGCGACGCGCTCTGTGCCGTCTGTGTCATATTGCATTAACGCACAGCCGATGGAAAAATCGCTGGCGTTACAAACCACATGAAATGGTACTTCTTGGTCCGCAATTACCAGGATTGGTGATTGCATCAAGCTTTGCTTGATACCCTCATGAACGCTGACAATCAGTTTTTCACGACCACTTCACATTTTTCTTCGACAAAGAAGAAAGATGTACTGTCATTTCAGCGTAATTGCGGGAGTACTTGTGTAAGTACGCCGCTAAACCGAAGAACTTTCGAAGTTTAGTTACATCGACTGGCACAGGCCAATCGGTGATTGCCATCACAGCGTCAAACGACACTTGTCTTGCCCCCACGCTCTCTTGGACTTTAAAGAATAATCGCAATCAACCGAATCCACTAGGCACGACTCCTACACCTTCTACAGCTCCATCGAGATCTTCATCGATGACAGGCAGTTCCAGGACTGCTGGAACGAGATAGACAGCGCGTTTGTCCTAATTACCATGCTTGACGAAAACATTTCAGCTAAAATCCTGTTTGGTTCATGTTAATCGTATCAGCGTTACAAATGCCTCCTTTGCCGCTTCTATTACATTTGGATGCAACACAAAACTAGAATGGCGGTCGTTGAAGCTGTATGAGTCCGACCAACGCTCGGCGAGCCATACATGCAGCAAAGCAACTGAAAAGTTGCGCCTCTATCTCCAACGAGATCTACTTCGCAAACTTCCCGTCCGGAAATTGAACCCGGGTCACCCGCGTTACAGGCAGGTATACTAACCCGTATACTAACGAAAACCTCTCACGACATGAAAACGTTTCCATTTATACGCGGCTCACGCGCTATCTACGACATAACACGCCTAAACGCGCAAATCACAGCGTCAAACGACACTTGTCTTGCCCCCACGCTCTCTTAGACATCATAGAAAAATCGCAATCTACCGAATCCAGTAGGCACGACTCCTACACCTTCTACAGCTTTATCGAGATCTTCATCGGTGACATGCAGTTCCAGGACTGCTGGAACGAGAAAGACAGTGCGTTTGTCCTAACCATCATGCTTGACGATAACATTTCAGCTAAGATCGCAATGAACTATATAATTCGGACATCATGTGAATGTTTACGTGTCGCTCCACACGTGAATATAACGGACGTAGCCAAGATTGCCTTGGCGTATCACCAACAATGTAATTTTCGACATTTAGTGAGGGGCTAACACAGCCACCCCACTCGGTGAATTTATACGCGCCACCCCAAGTGTATAAGAAAAATCACACCGTTGATGACTCGGCATCCAGTGACTCGTTATCACAACGAGTATCATACGTACCATTGTACTAACAGTCAATGAGCCACGCTCGAGACTAAAATCATTGGCTCTAAAGTTAGTTCATCCAGAATTCCAGCAAACTGACGGACTTTGTCAGCGGTTCGCGCCAATAGCGCTTTTGTTGCCTAGCAAAGGTGGGTTCATGACTCTCCAAAACTTTGCTAGGAACATTGCGCGTGGCGCCGAAGGTCTTAGACCTCCAACCGATCCATGGCTCATGGTGTTCTAACCAGGCCATACCAAGGATGAGATCATATCCCGAATCCAAATCAAGGACGAGACAGTGTTCCATACGGTCAAAGTCCAGAAACTTTATACCTAAGTTCTATGGAACTTTGGGAACAGTGACACGAGTCCCAGTCGCTAAGCGAACAGTGATTGTATCACCTTCATGCGCTCTAAGCGCCTCAACGTATTGTTGACTTCCTTAAAGGGAAAGGCGTCGAGCATAATTGCAAGACGCTCCTGAGTCAATCAAAATTGACCACGGCTTATCAAAGCCCTTTACAGTTGCTTGAGCGACTAGCAAGCCAGGCTTGTACTCTCGCCCCGTGTCATTGAGCACCGAGCTAATTGGGGCTAGGTTCTGTTTATTCTCATCTCCTTGCGGTTCAACAGAGCCTAGGTCTTCCCCAGTAGGGCGCCCCGCACCTACTGGGTATCGACGTTTTCCGGCACCGTACCAGATCTCTGGTATAGGTCGGAGCTGGAGCTCTTTCGAGCTTTATGCGAATTTGGAAGAGGGCAGGCAGGGCGTAAATGTTTCGTGATTCCACACATATAACATCTACGGATGGTCTTATGCTGTTCCACAGTTCGAAGAGCCTCTTCTCCTTCCTCAACGAGGCTTAAATCCATAGATTCCGCTCTATTAGACGGAACCCATGTGCTCGAAGAGCTTGTTCGGTAGACAGGCCTGCTAACGCGAGCAGACTTAAAGTCAAACTCGGCGCGTAGCGCTATGGCAACTGCCTCTTCGAACGTAGCCGGATGAGATCGGAACAATTCCGTCCGGGCAACACCCTCCTTGAGACCCTCCATAAAGATGGTCACTACAATTGCTTCTTGCACCGGGTCTTGATGCATAGATGCAATGAGAGTTCTCAACCCCTGGACAAAGTCCTCTAGGGTTATTTTACCCTGTCAAGTCGCTTAGCGCCGTGCTCGCATGCGAAAAGCCTGATCAGGCGGTGCAAACATGCTCGTCATTTGCTATTTCAGCGAATCCCACGAGGGAAAAGCGTCGTTTATGGACGTGCTGCACGATAGTGCCTACTCCAAGGCTCTACCTCCAAGTTTAAAAATGGCCATAACCACCTCTTGCCGTTCTGTTAAGAACAAGGCGGAATCAATGGACATTTCCATCTGCTCAATCCAAAAGGAAGATTTTCTCCCTCTTTTCCCTCAAATGTTTTTCACAGTTACAGTTAGAGGGCGAGCCCTCGGCTCTAAGTCAGGTACAGAGATGTACCGGGTTGGCATAGATGCCGCCAAATGGTCCTGTACCTGACCGGTCAGGGAGGCTTCGTACCGCATGAAGGCTTCAAGCCTTGCATGCAGGACCTCTGGTCCCTGGAAGATAATACATTCCACGTGCTCAAGCCCGAATAAGGTTTTGAGCTTGTCATAAGCGGCGCGTTGCGCTTCTGACAATTCTGGAACCTCTTTCATTTTCGTGAGAAATTAGTCTTGCCAAGACTCAGGCGAAGATTAACTACGAGTGCTACCAGGTGTAGCGGAGCTACCTTGCTCCTAATGTCAGAGGAAGACTTTCAGACTCATAGAGTCACTTGGTTCTATTGAACTAATGGGTTTAACAACTCAGGGAGTCGTACAAGCTTTTAAAGCTTAAGGAATCCTAGGTCAAGGGATTCAGCGGTTCGAAGAACCAAGTGGCAACTGGTGTCCAAGAAGATTTACCTTAGAAAAGCTTCTATCTCTTACAGATCAATGCGCAAGCCTTAGGAAGGCACTTAACGCTTTAAGATTAAAAGGGGAACTGCATTTTGTATATGTATATAAATCTAAAAACCTTACCCTAGCTAATTAAAAAATAGATTTTGGCCGCCAGATTTGTATCTGGCGGCGACCACATTTGTTACCCATAATAAACGGGATTTAAGTAACTAACTATTTTAAAATTAGATAAAAGGGTATTTTACCCATAAAATAAATGTACCACAACAACGGTTCTCCAACCGATTTGTGCCCCATTACAGCGACAGCGCATCGGCAAGAATACTATTCTTGTCTGGCTTGTAGTGAATGACAATTATTTACTCGGAGCAGAGATAAAACCAGCGAGCCATCCATTGCGACATATCAGGGCTTTCGGTGCGGTTTGCAATGACGAGTGGTCTATGTACAGCGTGTAGGTCTATTCTCCGAGCAGATGCACCCAGATTTTGACAAGAGCGTACCGCATAGCCAATAGTTCTTTGTCGTGGATGGGGTAATTTTTCCTGGAAGGCTTCTGTTGTCGTGACTGATAACTCACGACCCGTCGATGACCGTCGTCGTCGAATTGCATAAGTGCTGGTCGGCGTGCTAACAGCTGTTAGAAAAGGTCTGTTGGCCTCACAAAAATCTGGTTAAAGTCATCGGCAGGTCGGTGGCACTGAAAATGGCACTTCCAAACATGGAATTCAACACTATGTCCTTCCTGGGGATCGGTGTCTACGCTGGTATAATGGCAATGTTTAGCTTATTAGATGCGTGGACGATTCTACATCTGCCAATTGCCTTCTTCACACAGAAGGTAGGACACGAATGGGGCGACACACTCGCGCGCATAGCCTACTTTTCTGTGGTCCTGAAAGAAATTGTCAATCGCCTTGACTTGATCGCGCAGCAGCGGCAACTACCGCGTCGCACAGTTCTTAGACCCAGGCTCGAGGTGATTTTCGCGTTGAACTACTCAGCAGGAAGTTCAGCCGGAATCTTGTCGGAAAACACGTCTGCGTATTCGCAGACGATGTCATAGACCGAATTACGTATAGCGCCTACTCATTAATAACATATTTGCATATTTTGGGAGAAAATGCAAATATGTTATTAATGATTGGTCTAACTACTATTTTATGTTTGTGTGGTTGGTCAGCCCCTTCCCATTTGATATTGAATTTATTAGTATTTTGCCCAATTCATAATATTTTTAAAATAATATTTTTTTTCCGTCTAAACATGTATGTTTTTTTAAATAAAGTGACAATTGCTCCTTTAAAAAAATTAAAATACAAGCCACATCAATATTACCGAATAGAATACTAAAAACTTTTAATAAAGGTCTTAAACAATAGGAATAGCATTCTGCTTTAATTATTCAAATATAAGTTCTTTTATTACTATTACGATGAATTCAAACCAATAGTTTCGTAAAAGTTATTATACATGAAGAAATCCATCTATAAAAATTATCATTTTATTTACCGTATACAATAAAGTTAAATAAACAATACAAAACAATTGCTGAAAAAAGGTATATATTTATTAAGGGCACCATTTTACAAAATGCTTAAAGATCAAATTAATTTATACCTGGATTAACCTCTTAGAGAAAAATGGACTATATATTAATACATCGTTTAAATCAAATAGATGAACAAATCTTCATTCTATTTTCTTACATTTAATATTTTTTTTTATTAATTTCGCATATGTAGAAACATTTTTTCTTATAGAAATTATATTAGTAATATTATATAAGAAATCAATCTACTTCAGCTACTAATATTTATTCATTATTATTAGCATACTGGCGGTGATAGCGGTGGCGTTATTCAAAAATCGCCAGACATACTAAATGAACTTCCAGTGAAAAAAACGGGTGTAAGATATTCTAAAGACAGTACAGGTAGCAAATTTAAATATTCAAAAACACCAACATTAGAAGTAGCCTTTGCTAGTTTTAGTGATGTAGGTTGTTTTTCTTATTGTTTGGGTACAATAGAAGTATTTTTTCTGCTTTCTATTCAACGGCAGTACTTTGCTAAACTATCAGTTAGTTTATTCAACTCGGGGGTTCAAATCCCACTTCGATCTATTTTACGAAAAACTTATTAAATGATGTAGTTTAATGGTAGAACGTGGGAATCATAATCCTAAAATTGTAGGTTCAAATTCTACCATCATTATACTAAAAAAACAGTAACATTAATAGCCTGGAGATTGCATAGTCTGGCTAATGCGTCTGTTATAGTAACAGAAGATCAAAGCTTCAAATCCTTTATTTTCCTTGTAAAAGTTTATTAAGCTGGGCTGTATTACCCTTACGATTATTTATGTTTTTTTTAATTGAGTTAAATATACTATATAGTAATTTCATATTTATTAGTAATTTCCTCATGTAGGAGTATATGGTATTACTGTTGGGTTTTGGTCAAGTAATTCAAAATATTCCTTTATAGGGGCATGAAGATCTACTGGTTAAATGTTTTCCTAAGGATTGACAATAGGATTTTTTATTCGAAAGGTTAGAGCCGCGAACCGCTCTTCATGCGCTGACTTTTATTCATCGCTTTTGGGACGTTTTGCGGACTCACCCGTTTTAATCGAGAAAATGCTGTATGAGGCCTCCACTGTGACCAAGCAAAACAGATATACCTACCTTCACGTCGCACAGGAAATGTTCATAAGACAGACCTGGAAGCCATGTAATTGAAGACGCCGTGTGAGCTGGATGTGCGACGTTAACGTTTCAAAGCGTCGTGAACTGTCTTTCACTTATCCAACACGTGGACCGACGCCAAGTTGGTCGAGCTGTGTTCAGATGGAGGCCCTTCAGGTAAGGAAGGCCCTATCAACTCGGCCCAGACAGAGGTGACGGAAGCATCGCAGGCTTGGCCATCGTCGCATGATCTGCTCGTCCGCATGTCGTTCGTGTGGGAGCACCGCGCAACCACGTTTCTCTCGAGAGAGAGCCCCTGCTCGACCACATTGTTCTCTTGTGGAAGTCCCTACTCGACCACGTTGCTCTAAAGTGGTAGCCCCCGCTCGACCACGTTGTTCTCTTGTGGAAGCCCCCGCTCGACCACGTTGTTCTCTTGTGGAAGCCCTGCTTGACCGCGTTGTTCTCTTGTGGAATACCTTGCTCCACATTGTTCTTTTGTGAAATCCCCTGTTCCGCCTCGCTGTTCTCGAGTGGGCGCCTCTACTCGACCATATTATTGTTCAGTGGGAGCCCCTCCTCGACCACTGTCTCATCCTCTCCGTGGAGACGCGAAGCTTGCTCATATGCCGGCATTTAGAAGAACTCAACAAGCAGTGCAAAACGGGTATTCGCTATCTCCATGCATTACCCGTGTCATAGATGCATCATCACGACGACGGCATGCCATTCTTTTGGATCGACCAAGAGATGTGTCGACCCTTGGCTGCCGTCTACTACATCGTTTGGCTTACCGCAACAATCAGTTAATTCAGGGCTAATATTGTGCCAGCCACGAAATATTGAAGCTGCAATCAAACGTATAGATCATTGGTATCTATTTTTGACGTAGTAGCGCATAGACATCTCCCCTTGACGGAGCACAAAGTACTCAGCGCGCACGCAGATTTCATCTTGAGGCGGCTCGAAGGCGAGACGAAGGTCGTTTTGAGAATTAACAGGGTCAGAATTGCGCAGTCGTCCACAGTGAGATTTCCGAAAGCCCACTCTTTGACCATCCCGAACAAGAGAGAAGGATATTCACTATTGTTTTTGGCGACTCAAGCAAGCGCGAGTCCTTCTCAAAACCATCGCTTCAGGGGAAGACGTTTTTTATCTACACCAGAATTATTGAACGTTTCCATCTTAACGGACTTGTTCGTGAAGATCGCGAGGGAGGTTATATTCGCCGATGAGAATTAACAAGCTTGCGGCCTGTGGACTTGTGAATAGCAAGTCGCTGTCGGCCCGGCGTCGCTGGTCTCAGCAGCGACGTCACGACGACCTCTCCGGACACCGCTATTAGGTGGTGGAGAGCTTGCCGCTATTTGGTCGTGAGGTGAGGGAACGCCGTGTGGTCCAGAGTCATCTATGGAGTCGGCGACGGAGAGGAAATACTCATCTCAAACTTCGTCATGGGAAGATCTGCAAAGTGATACCAGATGTAATGCGCTTATGGCGACGTTACCTGGCTTACACGTGCATGTGAGGAAGCGTAAATTTAGTCCGTAATATATGTAAAAATTTAATTTGAAAAATCCCCACATAGAATCTCTCATCTCATGGGAGTCATTAAGAAAAATGTATATTGGTCTTCGCGATCGCAGACCAAATAATGACCATTTTACGTGGTGTGTAGCGCCAGCGATTATACAATTGGCTGTGTGTTAAAGCAAAACGACACAGACGGCGCAAAACGCGTCGTCTGCTATCAATTGCATCAGCTTTGACCGGCTGAGCGTAATAAGTCGGTGCATGACACGAAAATCCTTGCCATGAAATATGCACTGGCTAAGTTTTGAGTCTATTTAGACCATTTATTGTTTTTATGGACCATGCGTCATTACGCACGACTGCAAACGGTCGAATTATGCCTCTCTCTTTAAATTAGCACTTGTCGGTTATATTTTTATTAAAACTTTTGATTGCGCATCGTATCGAAAATGTGCGCGTCGTCTGTGAGGCAGCAAAGCTCAGCAGCTGCACGGCTCAGTGCAGCTGTTAGCGATGCAAATATTTCAGTAGACGCATTAGCGTCTACCGCGGAAACAAGCCACCCTCTACTAAAATTTGAGGTAACTGGAATAAGTCACCTGCTCCTCCCATTGCAAGTGGCAGTGACAAGTCATTTGCTACTCCCATTGTAGGTGACTCGGCCGAGCCGGCGTCATCGCCTGACTCGGTTGTAACTGCTTAGGCGTCCGGATCAACCGGGGCCCCGCCCGTTAAACCTACGGGTTCTAACGGGACATCTAAAGAAATGATGACGAAGTTGTTTGACACTTCATCAGACAGTTTCGGTGCGGAGTCATCTTGTGATGACTCCATGGACGACGATAACTCGGGTGATGTTAGTATGCATCACGAAGACGAAGTGATCGCAATGGTCACTTCGGTCGGCATCATGAATAGGAGAAGACAAAATCCTTGTAAATACTACTGGTGGTGCTAGTATGTATCACCAGGGACGGAGTAATTCTAAGGATAACTCCTAAAGTAATGTTAGTGTTAATGTTAACATGAATCAACGGGAGAGGGAGCGCAATGTTCTGCGGTTTGTTCCCATATAGAAGCCTTGGTTGCCCTCTGAAGGCAACCTTATTATGGGTACAATATTCCATTGTTCGACGAATCCAGACTTCACAATCCTGTTGAGGACGAGACGGAATTCTTCATCGATGTAATTTTCCGGCATCAGTTGTACACGTGTAAGCGAGCAAAGGATGTCAAACCTTTGTTCTAAGCTTATGAAGCATTTGAACAGAATGTCAAAGCATAGGCCGCGAGGTCTGGCTTGGCAAATTGGATGCTTTCCGTGAACACTCCCAGATACGGACGACCATAGTCGGTGCACGCTAGAGGCTACATCGTTTGTCTAGAGAGGCAGCGATACTTTGCCTCTCGTGGGAGACTCATGTCCATGCTATTATAAAGATGCAGGTCATGCTCCTAAGGGGCATACTCTCTTTGTAACCCTATTTGGGAGGACGCCCATCTTAAGAACCTCTGATCCTTTTTTGGGAGCGCGGAAGCGCTCGCTCTCTAATAAAATCTCTGTCGAGGACGAGGGTCTCGTCGTGAAGTCGTACGAAACCCGAAACGTCCATCATCAGTTGGGAACGAGGTTCCCAACTATCATGCGAGAGTGGATACCCTCGCCAACGAACGAGTTAACTCGTTTGAATTCCATTCACCTCACGGTGGTTCGAGAAGCGTTCAACATGGAAACTGGTTTCTCCACTCGAATCCGTCAATGGATGTGGAGGAGGAGTGGGAATCGGGTTCGCCTCGTTCGCAGATCCCGAGTCAACACCGAGACTTGGATCACGTCCTCCATATTTTACGGGAGGACGTTGATCACGACCCTGATCACGACCCTGATCACGAGCGGTCCCATCGTCGCGAGTTAGCGGTGACGGTCGACAATATTGCTCATGACCAGTTGAAAAACTTTGCTCAAGTTACGATGATAAACCGGCAAATAATGGACACATTAAACCCTTTAAAACGAGCTAGTGACAGCTCGTCAAAAGATTTCATTCTTGGAGGATGTAGTGGTACATCTGGTTCGTGAGAACCAGACTCTTCTCGAGACCATCATGCTTTACCTCGGGGCCATGAGGCTTTGGCAGACGCTTTATACTGTTTCGGGGTGATTTGGATCGGAAGAAGCCTCGTACTGATGTTACAAGCGGAGACGCCCGACATAAAACGTACGATGCTTAGGCATCCTACGAGACGTGCAGTACACGAAACGGGCCGATATACCTGGACAGTAATTTATCACTGCCCACATTCGTCACTACATAATTTGGTGAGTTTATCGTGGGCAGTAGGACTAGGTTTATAACACTAAATTAAATAATCTTTGGTCTTCCATTTTTGTCGAGTTCTGTACGAAACGGACCCAGCTTCTCTAGCCAGCAGGAAATCACCTGGTGACTCGTTTTTTTTCAGTGCGACCAGATTGCACGGCGGAGATGTCAATCTTTTCTTCGGTGAGAGCATTATTGTTCTCACTATATCATTGTATTCGATATGAGTCTTTCAGCATCGTTATCAAATTCAGTAGTAGCATTATCGCAATTACTGAGTTTGTCTACTTCAATGTTGATTAAATCGACATTGACATCCTTCGCATTGAGCCTTGGGCCAATGCGTGATGAGCAAGAGCTCGAAAGGTTCAGCTCGAGTGAGCCCCCCTCCCTTGAATAAGAGTTACTATCAAACAAGGTGGTATACGTGGATGGCGTAAGCGTTCACGCAAAACGGTGTATGCTTTGTAGAAGCATGCATCAAATTGTTGATGAAAAAATCTACCAACGGCAAGAACTCGCTCCAACTAGTAAAAGATTGGACGTATCTCTTCGTAGAAACGATTTTCACGTTCTGACTGACCATCTGTTTAACCATCTGTTTCAGGATGGTCAAAAGATATTGACATTTTTTTTTTCAACTGTGTTATAATTGATTTGAACACAGATTGCCGAAACTCCGCCGTGAATCTGGGGTCTCGATCTGAGACCAGTTCACGGAGTAACCCATGGAGTCGAAATATCGTGTCAAGGAAGACTCGAGCACAGCCTTTGGCTAATGTCGACTCCGGGACTACAGCAAGATGGTACATCTTGCTAAAATGATCTACAAAAACAAGAATACCATTGTTCTTATGTTTGTCGTCGGGAAATCCGAAGACGCAGTCCATGAATACGGACTGCCAACACTCTACCGGAACAGGCAGAGGTTGTAATGAAGCCGGGATGAAGAACTGGGCTTCAGCGGTTGACAAATTTCGCAAGCAGTATGTTCTTGCAGACAATTTTATACTGGCGTGGCTAGTAGAAGTCACGACTTATCGTGAGATAGGTCTTCTCGCGTCCACGATAACCACTTATTGATCGCATCGTGGCACTCATACATGATGCATAAACGCAAATCGTTTCTGGTGGGGATGACGACACGACTTGTGCCGCCAGAAACGGCTGACTTTTACAGTAAACTATTGCGTTTTGTGAATCGATCCGTTGAGGATCTATAACATTTTGACCATCTATTCGAGAATTGCTTTTGTGATGAATGTTTAAGGTAGTCCACCAACTCTTTAAGAGCGTTATCTTCTTGATAGGCTCTTCTCGCATCGTCAAGTGACGTTGCCGACGGAACACTTACTCTTGCACCAGCCTCATGTTTACTTTGTGTTGCGCAGCCGGCTCAAAATCGGGCCGGCGCGAATAGGCACCAGCGACGACATTTAGTCGGCTGGTTGGTATTCCACAAAGAAGTCGTACTCTGCGAAGAAAGACAATCAACCATCTCGCCATTCTTTGCAAATAGTGTAGACTGTCTACGGCCGTGCGTAAAGACGCATGGTCCGTATAAACAGTGAAAGGTCACCCAAGATATAAACCCTAATTTTATTCAGTGCATATTTTATGGCAAGGAGTTCCTTGTCATGCACTTGATAATTTTGTTCAGCTGGTCGAAGCTGACGCGATCAATTACAGACGACGCGCTCTGCGCCGTTTGTGTCATATTGCATTAAAGCACAGCCGATTGCAAAATCGCTGTCGTCGCAAATCGCACGAAATGGTCTGTATTGATCCGCAATTGTCAGGATCGGCGATTGCATCAAGCTTTGCTTATGCCCTCAAAGGAACGCTGACAATCCGCGTTCCATGAACACTTTACATATTTCTACAGTAAAAAAGAAAGACTTACTGTCATTTCGGCGTAATTGCGTGAGTACCTGTGCAGGTACGCCGCTAAACCGAGAAACTTTCGAAGTCCCTTTACATCGACTGACACAGCCAGTCGGTGATCGCCTTGATGTTTTCCGAATCCGGACGTACACTGTGTTTACCCACGATGCACCCAAGAAGTGGTATTTCGCTTGCAGCGAACATGTGGTCAAAGGTTCTCAGGTACCTTTGGAAATAAGTTCCAAAAAGGAAGCTTAGAGATTAAATTTCTTAGGAAATTGGATCAAGTGTAGGCGCTTATACACTTGATTTGATAGCGCCTTCGGAGTTATTTCTAACAAAATTTAATTGCCAACGCTTGAACTGAAATGTTTTTCTTGCGTGATATGCGTAGTGGCAAAGTCAAGTAGATCTGCGAACTTGTCACAGATGACACCTACGTGGCCGATATTTGGTCGGTCGGCAATAGTGTTTCCTGAGAGCGAACGGTTCTCAGCAGCTCAGACGAAAGGGTCTTCGATGTGAAGACTCAGATTGAACATTTTACGTCCCAATCTTGGAGCCTTTGAAGACAAAGCATTTTTATAAATATCTGATAGAATTCAAGGATGTATTCCGTAGGTCCGTACCGTGGGAGTTGCCTAAGAATCAAGGCACTCGATACAAAACTGCCTGATGCCAGGTTCGATAAACTGTGCCATGAAGCAGTGGCCATTGCCTGGTAAACACGTATCTTAGCGATCGACAAATTCTTTGCCGATTGCTTAGCAGCGGGCCATATGATGGAGTCCACCTTCCCATCTAGCTCTTCGACCTCCTGTGTGCCAAAAGCAACAGGAGAGTGGCAGATTGTGCATGCGTTTAATAAATTGAACGCTGCAAGTACCGGCTCAAACGCCGTTTCACGAAAAGACGTAATCATCGATGGCATGTCAAATAGTACTATCTTTTTGTCAACGGACCTAATGCATGGATTCTATCGAACCCCTTTGCGTAAACAGGATATCCGGCTCACAGCAATAAGTACGCCAAGCGGAATGTTATGGGAGTGGCTAGTTATGCCACAGAACCTTAGCAATGCCCCTGGGGCATTTAACAATTGTGTAACCAATCTGTTGAGATCGGTGCGGAATATCGCACCGAGTAATTTTTATTATGTCTTCGTTGATAGCAGAGCCATGAACGGAAATGCGGACTTTTGAAGTACATCGTACCCACATTCGAAAGGTTCTTACACTTATGCGTAAGCACAAGTTGTATGCAAAGCTCAAGGAGTGTATATCTCTGGAGGTTTATTCCCGCAGACTGTTGAAGACTTATTCCCTCGTTTGTTTGGGGGATTATCCTCCCCAACAGCCTCTAGCTATGGTTTCGCATCCTCAGCGAGATCCTCTACGATCGACTCTCTAGTCGATCTTGGACTTTCGCACTGCTTCTTATAGACAGGCGTTCAAATTTTCTTTGATGGTGCTTACAAGCAAACATTCTTGTTTGGTATAACTCAACTCATTCGAGTGGTCGAACTTCGACGCTGCCTGTGCTTGTGCGCAGCCGTCGGTATCTAACTCCACAGTGTGATGGATTTTCACATTCAGGTCTTGTGCAGTCGTTTTCCCACAACTGAGGTCATCGCACTAACTTTTAAGACATCCATAGGCTTGTGGACGCTCCAAGACGTTAATCAGATGACCCTCTGATGATCAAGAGACAGGCATGTTCACGGCTTGATGCTGCCAATTTATGCATGGCTCGTACTTTGTGAGCAATTGCAGCCCAAGGATGACATCAAATTGTCATCCAAATGAAGTACGATGTATCATCATCGTACTGTTTACCCTTAAACGGGCATTGGATAGCAACTACACGTCTCTTTACTGTTGCAGATGCGCCTGTTGCTAGGCGCACTGTCATCTTCGTTAGAGTTATATCCCGCTCAACGAACTTATGCCTGCGATCTTCTAACGATTGGCGTAAAAAAAATATTCGACGCCCCACAATCGGCTAAGGACGTAAGTGGCGATTTATTTGACACTTTTGTTTTCGACGAAAGTAGCTCCTAGCACACAGACATTGGTGTGAGGAGCAACTTTCTTCAGAAAGCCTGCAGATTCTTTTGACGATGATAAATCAGTAGGGCGCTCCGCCCCCACTGACCCCGACCGTTTTCTTACGATCCACCTCGCCGTTGCGATTTTTCAACAGCGTCCGGGCCGCGTCAACCGCTGTTTCTAGCGGCCGAAGTGGCCCGTCTTTTGGAAACGATTATATATTTGCAATCGTTTGTAATTTGAAGAGCGAGGTTTTCGCTCTCTACATACGGAGATCCATAGGTTCTCGACTTCCGTTTTCTTGTCGTTTCGGAGGACGATAGCTCCAGAGTGAACAAAGGTATGTTTATTACTGAAGTCTTCGTGTTCTGATATAGAGATCGCTTGGTCAATAGACTCTAATAAAAGCTGGAAGAGGTGGGTCTTAACAGGATTGTATACAAAACCTTTAATAAACAAAGCTCCCTTTGTTTGTTCATCAATTGGATGACTCACGATACAACTGACCAGGTATCGTGTATGCTGAAAATATGCGTGAAGGCCACGCTTTTCCTGCATCAAATCTAGGAGCTTGGCTCGAGCCTTGAATTCGGCACGTGGCGGCTCAAATGTTTTCCTGAGCCGGGTCTATAAGACCTCATATGACCCAAAAGCTAATGGGTCGTGAAGCTTGAGCTACAAGGCCCAAGATTTGGCACGTCCGGCCAAGTTGGTCATGCCAAGCTTAACTTTTGTCGCATCATCACTGATACGGCGAGCTTCAATGGCGTCGTCTAATCCAACGAGCCATCTTAAAGGGAGTCGCCTTCGACTGCCTTAAACTTAAAGATGTCTAATTTTAAGGTTTCGGGTCGACGCGGAAGGTCGGGCCGCTAGCAGCATGTGAATGCTGCTGTCTCAACAAAACCTAATTTATGAACACCCTGTTCTCTCAACAACTCTGTGTGTTGAGAGCCCCATCGAGTTCATCTTGTACGAATTCGAATATAGCCGCATGTTGCTCGTCTCTTTGTAGAGCGAACAACATTGCGCTACAGCTGGCCCGCCTACGACCGAACCCATGCGTCAGATCACTCTCCTTTAAAGGTCACTTAAATGAGCGAACCTTTCACGCGTTGCGTGATAGCCTTCTGGAGGGAATTGAAGCTCCCTTCTTCTTCATTCGACATGATCAAGTTGGATGGAACGTGCGTGGGTCGCTGAACGGACTACGAATTGCTACCAGGTGTAACGGGGCACCATTTGTCAGTACTGACAACAGTACTAGTCGACCTACACTGTGTACAGTGAAGGTGGGGTGGCTCGGTTACTTCACGTACAGGAAGATTACAGGAAGCTAAAAAGTGTTAGCTACCATAGATTAATAAAAAGGCTTCAGAATATGGAAAAAGTAAAACTTCATTAATATATTAATTTCCCACTTAGCTATCTTCTATCTACTACTGACTTTATTTTATTAATAACAAACTATGTATTGCGCCTACTTGCGCACCGCACAATCGTGTCTTATAACCGAGATTGATTTAAACTGAAATCATTAACTCAATAAAAATTATGTCTTATTGCGTCAAAATGTTACCAAATTAAAAAATATTGGAACTCTTAATCGAATTAATAAAGATAGGAATTTTGTACTTCATTATATATTTGCTCGCATATGGAATAGTATATATGTAACGCGGCACCCCATTACGTCAAGGCATTCCAGGCTATGCCGCCCGTTTAATGTACGTGGATGACACTTAAACGTTTACTAGATAATCCGAGTATGTAACTCTCCATCGGATGTTATGTAAGGCATCGGCTCTCGTATAGAGCAATGTTCTAGTTACCTTCGTGAAGAACCGGCCGTCACATCTCTATCTGGTGGTTTGAAACCGATTAATTAACATAAATCAGTTAATAAAACATAGTACCCATAGTGTGTATCACACCACGTTAACGGTAAACAGCCGAAGTGTTCCCCGCTACATGAAAAAAATTGCGACCTCCTTACTGGATATAATAAATTTATGTAATGGGCACACTTCGGTTGGTGGACCGTTATTGTGGTACATTTACTCGATAAATATATTACCGTTTTATTCTATTTTAAATAGTGGATCACTAAAATTCCCTTTATTTATTTATTTTGGGTATAGATTTCGGCCGCCAGATTCATATGTGGTAGCCGCCAGATATAAATCTGGCGGCCGAATTTTATAATTAAATCTAAAACATTACCCTAGCTAAATTTATTTAATCATGGTAGCCGCCAGATGTAAGTCTGGCGGCTATAATTTTATATAAAGTTCAGTTGTCCTTCTGATCTCAAAGCGTCTAGTGCGTTCCTTAGGCTTGCGCATTGATCTATGAGACAGAAGCCTTTTTAAGGTACATACTCTCGGGCACTAGTTGCCACTTGGCTCTACAAACCCCTGAATTCCTTGAACTAGGATTAACTTAGCTATACTAGCTTTTACGACTTCCTGGGTTGTTAAACCTACAAGTTCTGAAGAATTAAGTGACGCTTTAAGTCAATAAGTCTTCCTCTGACTTTGGGAGCAATGTAGCTCCGCTGCAGCTGGGATGACCGCAGCGGGACTCGAACCCTGGCCTCATTTTAGCGCCTTCATCACCAAACTCGGAGCCGCAGTGAAACTTTAAGAGTCGGCAATTTAGCGTGGCAACAGTTGAATCCATTTCCAAACACACCAAACAGACGTAATACCACCTTTAATACGAATGCAAAGCCCAGCTACGCTTTATGAAAGCTTGAAGAGCTAATGACACGATCACATCGTTATTTGCGCACTACCACTTTTCCGAGACGTGGAAGCAGTCTCCGGCCTTTCCTCTTATTGTGCCAGATCGTTGAAGCGAATATACTGGCAAAGTCTCATACCTTATCGTTTCTAACGCTGACTTAGAGCAGACTTGAAAGCATAGGAGTCGTGCGGTATCGCGTATTGTATCGTTGTTGGGCTTGTTAGAAATATTTCACACTGTCAAGACGAAGCTACGGTGCTTGATTACTTGATCTTTCAAATAGTGAGAAGAATAATGGAGGAGCGAATTCGACATACTCCCGCTTCGTAGGCGGACGCCTTATCCATTGGGCCACGGGGACACACTTATTTACAAGCACGATACTAGGATCAAAAACAAAACAATCTCAGTCCAATGCGTAAGACTGTAAATGGAGATCGCTTCTTAAGATCAAAAGTGGCTTCTAGCATACTGTCCTGATAGAACGACTGTGGCACCTGGCGGTTACGTCACAAGGTCGTTACTACGACGAGAGAAACTTTAATCTTCAGATCTCAATGTCAGTCACAGCTGGGTTGACCGCAGCGGGACTCGAACCCTGGCCTCATTTTTAGCGCCTTTTATCACCAAAGTCGGAGCTGTAGTGAAACTTTATGAGTCGTCAAATTTGAAAGCGGCAACAGTTGAATCCATTTCCAAACACATTAAGTCCTATTGAGAGCCTCGCCCCGAGCCTGCTCACGCCCCAGCTCATCCTGAGTCCGAGTTACGGACTCCGCCGCTGCATGGCTCTGACCCTCGGACGCGGCTCGCCGCTGTCCGAGCACAAATGCCTCAAACTGCTCCAACTGAGCATTTGACATGTTGCTGTTGCTCAGGAGGATTGCCCAAGATTCTGGCCAGGGCTTGTTCACCATGTCCCTGCGCCAAGTGCTCTGCCACCTCCCGATGATGTTCGGAGAGGTGGTGATACGAGCCCAATCAATATTGAGGCTCATCCTCACGTTCACACGCAGATATGCGGGTCGTGGGAAGGATTTCAAGTGCTACCAATTGTAGGCGGGCACGTCTTAATGCGGCCACGCACATATTCTAGCACAGCGAGGAAGCAGTTAGACCGTCTACTTTCGTGTGCCGTGAGGTTGTTGTGGTGGGCGCCTAGCGACCTCACTTAATGATCTATAAGCCATAGACTAAGTGACATCACGGGAGCGGTAATCTGGCTCCACGTGCGCATTTACAAAGTAGGAAGTAGTTTCAGACTGATTAATATTTGATCGTATAAAATATAAATACCTATATTTACCAATCAAAAAATGTCATCTCTGTAGATAACACTAATATGTATTGCTGGCGTATCTTTCTAGATACCTCCCGTATCGGATGACGCTAAGCGTCATGTGTCCTTATGTGCATCACCTTAGGAGGGTAGGTCACAATGCGAACCACACCCAAGTGGTGGGTCTAATCACTTTGTTTAAGTAATTGACCATCCCCTTAAGTACACAAAGTGCTCTTAACGGGGACTGTTACATTAGGGCAACTTTAGCCCGTTACACTAATGCTGTTTGATCAGTTGTAACGGGGCACTACGACTTGAACTGCTTCAGTATAAGTCCACTTCGCACTGCTTCAGTTGCGAGTGGTGCCTTACGTTATTTCACTTACGCTAGTACGTGCAGAGGAAGACTTCTCTTTAAGGTAACTAGCTTAAAGAGGGTAAACTGAAAACTGTATTAATATAATTAAGTATCTCTTCTTTCTATCTGTTATTTCTAACTTTATTATAAACTAATACTAAACATGCAACTGAATTCTTATCTTATCTTATCTGTCTCTCTCTTTTGTTTACATCTACAACTGATTAGTTTGCGGAATAAATAGATATAATGGTCTATACCTATTTATGGTAAGAATTCTGAACATTACTATATAAAGTAATATCCTCCAAATATTATCTACCTTTTAGATAATATATTAATTGACAACCTTTAAGTGTTAATTTCACGTAGCGATACACTCCGTTACATCAACCTCCCTAAACGACAATCACTCTGACTGTCATTGGATGGAGTGGTCACTATGTGTTCACTTTATTTTAAAATGATATTGATTGGTCAGAACCATCATTTTAAATTCCATCCATGAAGAATAATCTCATGCGGGGTGTTGATAGTGCTGCGCCTTCGGCTGCGGTTCGTGCAGCCTTGGGGGGCGCACTGTTATCTATGTGCCAGACGGATTGTCTGCCGTAG
>NC_090615.1:1552611-1567925 GCF_004359215.1 Bremia lactucae | reverse complement strand
CGCACCGGTCTCAACAGATTTGTTACACATCTGTTGAATATTGCAGGGGCGTTACTAAGCCCCTGAGGCATCACTAGCCATTCCCAAAGCATCCCACTGGGAGTGCTCACTGCTGTGTGCGGGATTTTCCATTCGCGCATAATGATTTGATACAATCCATCCATCAGATCCATAGACGAAAAGATCGTACTCTTAAACATACCATCTATGATTACGTCTTTTCAAGGTATCGGCGTTTGAGTCGGTACCGTTGCAGCATTCAGTTTGTTGAATACGTGCACTATCCGCCACCCTCCTACACACAGAAAGTCGGAGAGCTATGTGGGGAGGTTGACCCCCCTACGTGGCCCGCTTTTACTCGATCGGTAAAGAAAACATCGGTCGCAAGTACTTGTTCACGAGGTAGTGGCCACTGCTTCATGCTACAGTACATCGAGCCCGGTTTGAGCTCGATCTCATGTCGAGTGCCTTTATCCTTAGGCAACTCGCATGGAACTGCTTCTGGGAATACATCCTTGAATTCCAAGAAATCCTCGTATAAAGGTATTGTTTTGAGGATTGAGTAGTATATCTTTCAATCCGAGTCCTTACATCAAGGACACTTTCGTCCATCGATGAGCTCCTGAGAACCCGTTCGTTCTCTGCAAAAACCGCTGACCGAATATCGGTTACGTAATCGTCCTCTGTGACGAGTACGCAGCCTGCTTGATTTTCCACCATGCAGATCTCTCAAGAACCGCTTACGGTATAGGGTTGGTAATTGAGTTATCTCCGAAGTTAACTTCGGAGGCACACAGAGATCAAGAATATAAGCGCCTACTCTTGAACCGTTATTAATCAAGACATTTAATGTCTCTGTTTCTTCCTGGGATTTATCCACAGGCTGCCGAAGTATCAAACTCTCGGGATCTTGAAGTCTAGTCACTTCAACATTAACTATTTGAGAAGATTTCTTCTCAAGTACGTGAGGCATTATTCCCTCAACGTCTCCAGAGCGTGATTGCGCTATCACAGTCGGGTCCTCTACGGTCGACTCTCTACTGGACCTAGGATCATCGCGTTGTCCCTTTAGGGCAACTGGTATACTCCTTGAATGTCGCCCGCTAGGCGTACTTTCATGTCTCAATCCTCTCGACTTTTCTTCGATTGGTGACCTTCGGCGCTGCTTGTGCATTAGCACAGCCGCCGTCAGCTGACTCCATAGTGTGATTAGTAATCACACTGTGATCTTGTGCAGTTGTACTAACGACCGTACCACAAGTGAGGCCATCGCACTCACTCGTAGTACATCCACACGCTTGTGGACGCTCCAAGACGTTCATCAGATGGCCATCTGATGAACAAGTGGCAGGCATCTTTACGGATCGATGCTGCCAGCTGATCCTTGGCTCATATTTTGTGAGCCAAGGTAAACCTAGGATGACATCGAATTTGTCATCCAAATCCAGTACGATGAAATCATCATCGTACTGTATATCTTCTAGCGTGTAGTGAAATTTTACTACGCGTTTTATTGCTGTTATCGATGCGCCTGTCGCTAGACGCACCGTCATCCTCGTTGGAGGAATGTCGCGCTCAACATAATTGAGCCTACGACCCTCTAGTGACTGGCGACAAATAAAGTTATTCGACGCTCCGCAGTCCACTAGGTCTCTAAGTGACAAATCATTTGTCACTTTTAACTTTAAGGTGATGAGGGATACCTCATCACCAGGTGCAGAGACACATAACCCCTCGATACTGGGCGTGGTGCACTACACTCATGAGCGTAGTGGCCTAACTTCTATCAGCGATCGCATTTCTGCAATCGCTTATTGTTCGAAAAGCGAGGTTTTTCGCTTTCGACATAAGAGAGGTCCATAAATCCTGGACCTCCAAGCTCGTGTCGTCTTGGAGGATGGAGGACGATACGATGACGAGATAGCTTGAGCCTATCTCAAGCTAAAGTCCCCCTGTTCCGCTACAGATATTGTTTCTTTGAGTTTATCCAGTTCCAAGCGGAACAGGTGGGTCTTTACGGGACCATCCGTAAGACCTTGCATGAACACCATATACAACGTGTGTTCATGGACTGGGTTGTTTGTGATCCATCTCGTCAAGCGTCGTATACGCTGGGCATAATCGTGAACATTACACTTGCCTTGCTTAAGTTTCAGAAGCTCTGATCGAGCTCAGAATTCAACCCTAGGCGGTTCAAGCGTCTGTTGGAGCCTGGCTTTGAAAGCCTCTAGCGACTTAAAGACATGGGTCGCGCAACGTAAGGCCCAATGCCCAAGTTTTGGCACGACCTGCCAGATTTGATTGAGCGAATGCGATTTGCATTTGCTCGTCGACGATGTAACGTGCCCTTATGGCATCGTCCAACTCAACAAACCCTCTCAAGAGGGAGTATTCTTCGACTCCCTATACTTAGAGATGTCAATCTTTAAGGTTTCAAGACGACGCGTTTGCGTCATCCCAGGTACAGGGGTCTGTACCTGTTGTAACCTCAACAGTTCCGCCTGTTGAGAGCCAAGCTGATTCAGCAAGGCTGCCTTTTCCTTCATCTCGTCAAGTTCATGTTGTATGAACTTGGCGATGGCTGAATGGGGGGCATCTCTGTCCAAATTGGACAGCATTGCCAAGATTGCATCGTTTCCTACGGTCGAACTCATTCGTTCGACCGCACTTCTTTCTATGTCACTTAGAAAGGAGTAGCTTTCACGGGAAACGTGATGCGTATTCCCACAATCATCTAACATGTCCATGTTAGATGAGGGAAATGTGATCCTTGGACGGACTACAAAGTGCTACCAGGTTTAACGGGGTACTACGACTTGTACTGCTTCAGTACAAGTCCACTTCGCACTGCTTCAGTTGCGAGTGGTGCCTTACGTTATTTCACGTACACTAGTACGTGCAGAGGAAGACTTCTCTTTTAGGTAACTATCTTAAAGAGGGTAAAATGAAAACTGTATTAATATAATTATGTATCTCTTCTTTCTATCTGTTAATTCTAACTTAATTATAAATTAATAGTAAACATGCAACTGAATTCTTATCTTATCTTATTTGTCTCTCTCTTTTGCTTACATCTACAGCTGATTGGTCTGCGGAATAAATAGATATAATGGTCTATACCTATTTATGGATAAGAATTCTGAACATTACTATATAAAGTAATATCCTCTAAATGTTATTTACCTTTTAGATAATATATTAATCAACAACCTTTAAGTGTTAATTTCACGTAGCGATACACCCCGTTACATCAGTAATTATACACGAGTAGTCGTTCCGAAGAGATAAAATGTTCCGTTGAAAAGTTTTGGGGCGCGAGGTTTGGCTTTGCATTTTGTATGCAAGCACGTGTATCGAAAGAGCGTTAGGTTAATATTACTAAATCGGAACGTGAACGTTGCATGATAGCACACCTGACGAAAGAATGGCGCTTGCTAGAGCTAGAAGCACTTAATACTCATCTGATTCTGTTTTATGAGACTCATCTTCTTGGAAGGTAGATTTCTACTTTCTGATGGATTGGACAATGTTCAAATTAAGTACGAGAGGTACTCTTTTCGTTTTGTAATCCCAGCTGTTCGAATTTTCATTTTCAGGTATGACCCAAGCAACGATTCGAAGGTAAAATCTACTTCAATTTGTGGAAATATATGGGCTGCTTGTTGTCGACGGGAAAACGCCTCAGGCTTAATGAATAGGGAATTAAACGGAGATTGCAAATTTTATACGTTCGATTGCGTTTTTCTGCACTTCTTTTTTTATAATGAAGCTCACCGCAGCTTATAAAAATGGCTCTGGAGAAGTCTTTAAGATAGCGCATCAAAGAAGAGCAATAATGATGTATTTTTGGTTTATTGCTTAATAATATACCCTGATGAAATCTAGTGAAAAGAATTCAATTTAGGTGCTTAACAAATGTGATTATACAGACCTACTATTTCAAATATAGGATACCACGCCTCCACGGACTCAATCTTCGACTTAAATGGCAATACATGAAAATCCAAAACTTGATTGCTAGTATTCGTCTGCCAGACGCCCTCTTCAACGACAACATTGACTGAAATACCACTTTGACTCTTTTCATATTGTCGGCCACGACGATCTGTCTTTTTGTTTACATGTAGCTTCCAGCGCAATGCTTGACATGGTCTGCTGCAATTGGCCGGCCACGAACACATTTCCACTTCAAAGCTATTGGGCGATATCAGCTTGCCACAATAGTCTCCGTATTGATGCCCACCAAGAGAGATCGCGCTCGAAATGCCGCTGGGGAGGTTGCCGTAAATTCTTTGTCGATTATCCAGTACAAGTATGAGGCCGGACTGGCTGCGTGTTGACGACTTTCTTTTTTCAATTTGGGCACTGCATATATTCCAGTTCGACCGAATCTCTAGTGACTGGCTGTTCAATGGGCAGATATTAATTTGAGCGAGCTCACGCAAAAACGCTAGGATGCTTCCTAATGAGTATTCTGCCGCTCTTGTCTTACTGATAGGCGTGATTTGAGATTTATTTCCATCAAAGACCCACAAACCATCAAATACAGACATCTGATTTTCATTCTGCCATGCTTCGACACATCGACGTGGAACTGTATATCTCTGCTGAATTAAATATTGTGCTCGAAGCTGTGCCACGAACTCATGCATCCCGAACATCCTGTTCGACAAAAGTACAGCCATCAGTACAGGTCGCAGCGGCTTGAGATGGCTGTATTGAAACACGGCAGCCATGATATCTTCACAAAGGCAAGGCAATGATGCAGATGATGAACCATTTTGTTCTTCGCTCCAGTCCACAAAGCAGTCAATAAGCTCACACATGAGCCTTATAATTTCTACATACCCAGCCCGCACTTTACTTTTTTCAAGGAGAGAGATGCTATAAGATTGAAAGACGCGCTGATAAAGTGTCAGGTTTGCGATATCGAGTGTCAGCCAACCCGCCAGGCCTGAACAGATCGATATCAAATTTCTAAGATTTTCGTTATCAACGTCAGCTTTTTCGTCATTTTTTCGATGTCTTTGCAGCTCCTTTTTCCCTCCTTGACGCGGTTCAAGAAAAGTCCAGGATAGGGATGCAATGCCACCCATTATATCCTTTTCCCATAAGTTGCCCGACAATGCAACATTATCGACAACTTGGGCTCTACAAGTTTCACTGAGCTGTTGCAAAGAAACACCGTATGACGATGCGTTTAAAAATTGCACGAAATAATAGAGTATAGCGAGCTGCTTTGATGACGTCATGATATCAGAATGTTTACCTTCCCATAACATACGATTTTGCCAAACCATCTCGCGACGGTCTGGTACCTGAAGTGGTGGATACTTGCACCTTAAAGAGGCTGTGATATTGCCATTGCTTTGCTCATCAGCCTTCGATCGAATATTTTGTAGAGCGATGGCTTCAATCCGAAAAGCCTCTAGCGCCTCGCGCTCGGCATGCACTTCGATGGTAGCACGACGGTATGACACGACCATAAATTCAGGCGAGGAGATATTGCAAACCACCCGGAGTTGGGACTCGACACGCTGAAAGATGTACACGCGCAGTGCGTGCTTTGTAAATCGCTGCGCCTTGGTGGCAGCACTTTCCCATTCGTAATACCATCGAGCGCTAGGGTTAATACGAAAAACGCTGTCGGTCTATACGAGCATCATCTTGTGCAACATTAATAAATAAAAATATGTTATAGCAACAAACAATTGTGCACGTGGGAACGTACGTCATTAGCCTCGTCGAGCTCAAGAATCCCTTCGATCCAAGACCCTTTAGGCGTTTGCTCTGTTTGAATAGAGCGTTGTACATTGTTACAGTCGATCAAATCACCGACTGCAAGGTATCTAGCTTGCGCCTCCTCAAAGTGCGCGTAAACAAGCAAGCTAGCCGAATCAGTTGATTCGACGACTGTTGGCGTTGTTTGCTGCGGGGTGCCAAACTGCTCAGCATTAGCAAGCTTGACGCGCACGCAGAGCGACGAGCCGCAATAGCTTCGATTAAGGTGCTCGGGGCAGCAATGCGGGAAACAGCGTAGGATCTAATGATGTAATCGATTCGTATTATGTTGCATGGGATAGCATGATAATCGAAAATGGTGGGCATTGGGAGCTTAATAACGCACCTTTGTCTTTTTGTTGCGATTCGTTCTAAGCAGGTTTTTAACATCGAACGATGCTTTTTTAGGACTTTTTTCTATAGTATGCAGAAAATCCTCTCCTTACCGTTTGTACTCAGTCAGGAATAGAGCTGAGTGGCGGCAACCGCATTTCTCAAACTGGCACGTGACGATGTTCATTCTTGTAATGTCAGCCACAAAAAGAAGAAGAATTTTTGCTTAGTAGTGAGTTGTTGCGGTAGTCAGAAGGCACGCGTCGGCTTGTTATGGCACTGTTACCGAGGGATGGGCAGAATCGGTCCTTCTTCTACTTGTCGATTGGTCCTTAGGAGCAAGCAAACCATTCTCGCCAGTATGTGTCCTTCTCGAAAGCTTATTGGTCTCCTGTCGTAACAAAAAGCAACGATTGGCTATTACCATGAATTATTTGGGCTACTTGATTAAAAAATATGTCAATTGCTTAAAAATGAGAGGTTTCGCGTGTCGTCAAAGTCATCGATGTGTCCGACATTCTTTGTTGCGCTCTTGAAAGGTCTCAGTTTTGTAATTGCAGCTAACGTTGTGATTACAACTTAATCTTACATAAGGTTGAAGATGTTTGCCACGTCTCTCGCCGCTAGATGGAACGGAACAGTTTGTCACAGCGGCTATAATAAGTCAAGCCAATGAAATATTTTAATTGACGTTAATTCGGCTGCACTTTATGTTTTACTTAATTGATAATTTAAAAGCTAAAAATTATATAAGTCCTCTTCGCAACGACACATCCGTAAGCAGCCGATCTGTCAGTACGTGTTAGACAAGCGTCTTCTCAGAATCTCGTATTGTCCCAGATAGAAGAAGCAACATGGCTACCTCACCAAATAAAAAAAAATATCGTATTACAGAAGCTTTCCTAGATTTGTTGATGGCCTAAGCATCCAATCAATAAAGTTAATGGGTGCCAACTGGCAAGTTCAATAGGTGCTCATCACAAATATTGCGGCGAAGACACCAAGCTCACCATGCGAAATTTCAATATACAAGCTGAAGGATATACATATAAACGCAAAATCTCTCCACCGTGCCTTCTGTAATTGTATGCCTTTGCGGCGATGCTTCGCATGAAGTTCCCTCGATAAATGAAGCAGCTTAATATTTGAGATTAGTGCTAAACTAGTAGCATAGCCTCCTACAGCTTCATTTTATGAGATAATATTGTGCTAATAAATACGTAACGGAGTCGTGCAAGGCGGCGCACTTAATTCAAGCGCATCAGGCGTCTCCATTGCTCGGATATCGCAATATTAATAGCATGAAGTTTTTGGCGTTTCCCTAACGATTGAAGTTGCCTGTCGTGATTCACCATATTCGCTACGCACTGATAGAATATTTAGAGCTCGTTGTGCACACAGAGCTATCAGCATTTATTTGAGATACTTGGCAAGGGGTCTAGCGATCATTTAAGTACATTTAAATAGAAAAAACATGTTGAGCAGCTGCTTCTGTTATGTGATGACATTATCGTCTCTCGAAAGTGACCCATTACGAAGAACTTCTTGTCTTACATGAAGGATGATATTAGACTTTCCGCTCATTATCGTAGCGATTCAAAATTGCCGGGTATCTACTCATGTAAGCTGTTTCCGGTACCGCAATAGATTACGTCAGTTGTGAAATTGTACGCATAAGCTGGCAGCACAAATTAGAGCGACACATAGGACAAGGGAAAAGAGAATAAGCAAACAAAAAGCGTATATAATGCTAGCAATCTCACAAGCGGGCACAAAATATGAAAACATAAATGCTATGATTCCAGTAGCATCCATTTATACCAATTGGCTCTACTTGTGATACAAAAGAAAAGACTTTGTCAGGTTGCTCCATAGAAAAGTCGGCTGGAATACTTACCAAGGGGATAAAAGGTAATATTCGGTTGACAGCTCGCCGTCATTATAGCGTGCATACTGCCAAACGTAGATCTCTGCTCGGATGAATCTATTTGCATCGCCACCATAGTCGTTTATATGTTCCCCTAATTAGAGCTAAATTCAAATTCCAGTACGATGCCATGCGTTCTTTATATACAAGGCGAAATTTGGAACGAGACTTGCGCGCACAATGTTTCTTTAAGGCTCAATACAAGTCGTATTGCGGCATCCAATTGAATTGTAAACTCTTCAAATTGCTCATCGATTGTTGCAAATCTGCAATGTGGCATTTTATCTATTTGCACGAACACGAAAAAGTATTGTCTTCAGAAGGATAAAGTTCATTATTATAGCTAAACGAACGCTTCGATTTAGATTTGTGTCCTTTTGGACACAAACTGTCTTGAATGTAAACTTTGCAAAGCGTTTTTCAGCAATCAATCCTACAAACACTGGCAACAAGGTGCCAAACTCGTTTTAAAAAAATGTATATCACTGGTGGATTGCGCGGCTACGTTATTCAGATGATTTCCTTCTCATGTGGACAAACACAATAGAATAGAAGGGTACTGTGTCGTCGCCGCCGGTGGGCGACCTTGGACCTGAACATGCTGTTTGCGGTACAGAGCAATGAATTGTCTACACGGAAGATTCTCCCACCATCATTTCGATTTATGAAGGACTGTAATTTTTTGTTGCGTTTTATGACAGATCCCCATTTATGCACCACAGAAAATGTGTACGAGAAGATCGCAAATAGTTGGCCAAGAACTTTATGAGCTTCTTAGTCGAAGCGTCAAGGGTCTGAGTCATCGTTGAGTCTCTAAGTGAATTAACCTTGCTTGAATACACTTGTCATCCAAATCATTTGGCTGCCAAACAATTGCGCAAGTGCGGTCATCCGAAATCTCGTCAGTTTTGAAAGATGATGGAGCCACGTGTGTGTACTGAGCCGGCTTAGGATAACAAGTGCAGTCCGATTTAATGAAGCATGATGTACAATGCTGTTGCCACTTTGGTCTTAACGTTACATTTGTGGGCCATGCTTTGCTTCACTAAGTGCCTGTAGTCATGATTTTATTTTTTTCTAATTATTTCTTGCCACTTAGCTGCTGCGTATCTATAAATAATGAGAGTTGAAGCAATGCCTTCGGATCATTTTCGTCTATATCGTATCAACAAGCATTTTACGCGACAAAAATATCACTTTGTGACAGCTTTACTGCATAGAGACCGTATGATGTTTTGAAGTACCTGTATTCCAACCAAAATGTCATTTCTGGTCGTGGGCAGCCTTCCAGGAAAAGTTCGTATGAGTGATATTTGATGCTGCTTGTCTTCGTAATTGTCATGTTTTCTCAACAAGATATTCGATGCTGCTTGTTTTCTTTATTGTCATGTTTTCTCAACAACCTATTATGCGGCATTTTTGAACAAGCACTTGAATGAAGGTTAAAGAGACATGCATATAGCTACTTATATATCGAAAGTGCCAATCTTTTACACATTTCCTTGTACTTTCCAGATCAACTCGCGTCCAAAATTTAGCTGTGTCGAGAATAAGTCACATCCGCATGTTCCGCATTATTCATGAGTGAGACATGTAGATAAAACTTATGCCGCAGGCTACAAAGTGAGTTGCGACACATTCCAAATTTGCGCTTATTTGAAAATACGTATTAAGTTTTTGCTTTCATTTTCAAGCGAAGTTTAAGCAAGCTCAAGTCGTTCTTGCGGATGATCAATAGTTTTGAGTATGCTGAAAAAGTATTTGATGAATTTGGGCAGATTAATGTCTTCGATGAAAGCAACTGCAACAAGACCAGCATATCTTGCAAAATAATTTTGAAATGGTTAATAAGACTTTGTTAAAGCAAGGTTTGGAAGGGTGAATCAATTTATATCGGTGTTATATTATTTTAGATGGGAATCAAATCGTCAAAAGCTAAGCGACTGCTAACAAATATGCTTAACCACATTTGTATCAGTATGTTTAGCTACTTTTGATACAGGCATATTTCGCAAAGGTGAATGAAATGTTATTTTGGAAAATGGCGGGATAACGTTGCGCCTAATAAGGCGGCAATCTAAAGCATTTAATATTTTGTTTAATGTTAAAACGGAATAAATTTGTCGAGAGCAGGTCAAGAAACGATCGCGTTGCAAATTTGTTTTTGCTAGTTTTGACACATGTAATTACTTGAAAGCAATGAAAAGATGAGAAGCCTGAGAGCTTAGGCACGTGACAGCTGGATTTCTAGATCCTATTTATTCGCTGAAGCAAATAGTAGTTTCTGAGATCTCCTCATACATATACACAAGCTCTTACTGCACGTAAGAGGTTGTGTAAGGATTTTTCAGCATATTATTATATTTATTATTGCTACTTGATAGATCATCATGCGACTATCAAATGCCTGGTTTTCCATTACACAACTCTCAAGCAATGTTTTTTAGCGTTGAGGACCAGAAAAGTTTTAAAAGTGCCGCGACAGCAAGAGCGTACGGCATAACTTACAGCATACAGGCAGGTCTTAAGGTTTAATGATGGCTTGTTAAAGTGAAAAAGGCTCGAGTCTTTTTGATATCCACCTAAGAATTTGTAGAAGGGACTTATTAATGTCATGACTTGGTGTATTTCTTTAAAGGGGTTTGAAAAGTAATGCGAATAATTAGGGAAGCGTTTTTTCGACACACAAAGATAAGCTAGCCAATGGCACTGCATTTTTTGGGTGTATTATTTTCAATTCTTTTTTATAAAGTAGATCGCTCATTTAAATATGCATGTGCATCCAAAGCACACGAACAGGCAATGCATCTATGCTGATTCCGTGACCGTATTGTGAAGAATGTATGCAGCAAGAAGATGCATGTAAGGCGAATTGAGAAAGAAAGTCGCAATTTGAACGCAGCCATTTTTGCGACAAATGTCACCGAATTAGACTTTGATGCGTGCCACTGCATAGCGCTGACTGGAGCTAGAATTCGGATCTTTTGCAGTGATTTTAAGAATTTTATTTGTAGAAAATTATGTGTTATAATTTTGGCCGATTCTCATAGCGAAAAAGGGATGAATAACCCGGATTTTCTTGACAGATTTTTCAAGGTGAATCCTTAAGAACTAATACATTTCAATCGTTTATGCGCCCAAAGAGTAAACTAATAAATCGAAAAAGTGAACATGAATGAAGTAGTTGAAAGTCCGCAGGAGAAGCTGTTGGAATAATAGTAGGGCTAGTGGAGCGCGTGGAGCGACTTGAGGAATCACAAGAAGAGAAAAAGAAGCTCATGTACGATATGTCAAGTGTAACTGATTTCTCTCGCGTCAACGGCAGACAATATATTGACAGGCAATGTATCGGCAGGCATTTAGACGACGCCATCACGGTACTGTCGCCAATAGTATCACCAGGATGTACTTCAGAATGCACCATGCAGGATATACAGTAGCAGCCCAGAAATGCGCCACAGCAAAGCGGTGCTGCAGCAATAGGTGCTGCAGCAATAGGTGCTGCCACAGCCGCCAACTCAGCCTATGTACCTCTCGTTGCGCAATTCGGTCAAATGCCGAACAGAGTGAAAAGGATGATTCAGATTCAACCGATCGATTGCAAGTAGCGTTGACAAGGTCACGGGAGTATTTTTTATCGTGGAGCAAGGTAGATTTCGTTCGCATACAAGCTCGTGACTTTTAATGAAGCGAAGAAGTCAAGGTTAGCGGCCACCAGAGAAGCGTGTGGAGGCAACAATAATCTGCGTTCGACAAGATTGTGCATTGTTCTTATCCCACGATGCTAACATCGATGTAGTTCAAGTGAATCGTGATACGTACGGACTTGTTGCAGCAAACCGAATAGCTGAGCAACGATCGCGAAGAAGGGCAGCGATTTTCGCGACTTTCGAAAGCTTTACAAATGTAAATTTTTCAGGCTGTGCGTCTTGTAATAGCTAAATCTTGTCGGGTGATGTTTTCTGCTAACAGTGGACTTACCGGCTATCGACAAAAAGGTTTGGATTCATATGGTGGACAAAGCTACCATTCAGTAAACGACGAAACTATGCTGGAGGTTCGTGAAGATTACACAGCAATGTATCGATGGGGACGCGAAGGGTGGGAATTTGCACAGATAAAGCGAGGTATTCCGCCGACGTTTTTAAAGAAAATATACAAGGGGCAGCGAAATGACGTCACTACGCAAAGACTTCGGAGCGAAATATTATCGCTTTTAATTTTTAGACTTTTTAATATTTTTGAAGCGGATTATTGTATCAAGGAGTGTAACTTAAAATTGCAAAATAATTGTTGGACCAGCTATATTTGATGTGGAATTATCCAACAACTTTTGGTTGTGCATAGAAACGAGCGCTTAATGCCAAAAACGAGGCTGCAATTTATTTAAACGTGCGAAGAAGGGTCTCTTATTCATTTCATGGAAGGTTTGCTCATCTTGCATTATTCGGATGGTCAAGTACTTCGGGCTGGGAATATGCTCCCCAACAAATATGCGATCAAACTTGGCCTGCACTCCGGAAGGCGAAAACAAACCAGTAAACATCATAAGACCCAAGGATATTTCCTGTTTGACGCGGTTGGTGGAGTCATTTGCACCAATTCAAAGGATTGTGACTCCGCGAGACATACTTGGAAAGCGGTACAGTCAGGAATCTCATCGACTATAGGTTTTATTAGTGTCGCTCGTTCTTGCCGAGTTAGAGGAGTTGCAGCAAAGAAGTTTACATGTTCATGACAACTTTTCAGCGGTGATTTAATTGCCGAATCCACTGTTCAAGAACAAACAGTAGTGCGGTGTTTCATTTAGAATTTTTTCTTGCTCGAACTTGGAAATGCAGGCAAATGTGAAATTACTTCACAGAGAGAAGTAATCGACAAGCCAAGCGGAGGGAAACGCACCATCATCACAATGGTGCGAAGTATAATTTTGCCTGAGGGCTATCCTGATGTTTTGGAGTATAATGCCGAATAAACAGCTTATAATTGCAATTTTTGAAGACCATGTAAGGCTGATCCGGAGAGGGAGTTACCAATTAATTTTCAGAAAATAGCTCTGAATATCAGGAACACAAAATGTTCTTGGGTCTGCATGTACAGTACAAAGGGCGCCTGGCGAACGCGACAAACAAGGGTTGGTCTTCAGATAAAGTGACTTGAAGATACAAATATTACAGGGTCCGTCCCAAAGCGTAAGATTGTATTGTCAATCAATATGTCAGAACGGTGGGTATGACGACCGATTATCAGAACAAGCTTCTGTTTTTTTTTCGTGGTGGAGAATAATGTAGTCAACGAAGGTATTTGAAAAAAAAATGCTGTGTGTCCGCATGATCAACGACGAAGGAGTCACCGGATGCGCGATCCGCACAAGTCGACTGCAGCGGTGCGCAATTTGCGCGGAAAATCTGAAGATCAAAACAACGGAGCAGTTTGAGTCAGTATATAGCGCACGAGGGAGACTCAAAGAACTAAGAAGTCTTAACAAGCAAGTAAACAGTAAACTGGTTGCATATCACCCACACCCAGCAATCTACACGCTTTGCATTCAAATTAGGTATATAAGACTAAATCTGGTGCTGAGGGGGCTTACAAGATACTACTAAAGGCGAAATTGGTCGCATTTGGAAACGAGAAAATATTGACTGAATATGGCCTTACTTCTCCCACAGTGACGAAGCAGTACACGGAGAAGGTGTACGTGTGCTTGCGACGTGATGGGGATGCATGCAACCACAGGGATTCAATGAGTGCGCGCAAGTGGGAATAGCATTTGAAATTCTTACCACCGTTCTCGCAGGATGTTAAGATGTTTAACAATAAAGTATTACAGTTGATGACAGGTAAAAGCGTTCGTTTCGATGATTTACGATTTGACGCAATTGAGACGCAAACGGAGTCAACTACTTCATACGAAACTATTATAGCATGATTAACAGGATGCAGAAAAGTGATATGTTTCTAGTCAAGGTGCCGATACGGGTATGTGATGTTAGGTGGACAACCCGGGATTTTCGAGTCACGTGGATATTCTGTCAAAGGAGCTGCCAAGGATAGCGGAAACGCTATGTTATTTAATCTGAAACAAAGATGTGACGAACAAGGCTGAACCAAAGATAATTGCTTTGCTGTGAAAGGTATGGATGGACGTTTATTGCTAGTGGACACTTTTTCCGGAAGGATAATTACGCGAAGGAACACTCGAGTAGAATTATTCAGAGAAAGAATTTGCTTTTAAAATTCTGGGCGATCGTTCCGGTTAGCCAAGCCTTAAACTATCCCAGATTCTGCTGTAGACGTTGTCAGACTGAAATCACGAAAGAACGTGATGAAAAAGCAGGTAAAGACAGAAGCGCTTTTTAAGATCACAGTATCCTCAACAACGGACAGATTTTGCAAATTATATCAGTCTATTACGACTAGATTATGGACTGCAAGGATTCGTAGTTGCAGCCAAATTTAGTTGCGTTTTGAAATGTAACACATCTACGAAATATTCCATGTTGGTCAAGGAGACCACGAGACATATCATATGACACGCTAGGACCAGACACCACGCTGCGTACTACCATCGCATACTACGCCACACCCAGCATCACAAGACTGTAACGGGGTGTATCGTTACATGAAATTAACACTTAAAGGTTGTTAATTAATATATTATCTAAAAGGTAGATAATATTTGGAGGATATTACTTTATATAGTAATATCCTGAATTCTTATCTATAAATAGGTATAGGCCATTATATCTATTTATTCCGCAGACTAATCAGCTGTAGGAGTAATCAAAGAGAGTTACGAATAAGATAGAGAAAAGAATTCATTTACATGTTTAGTATTAGGTTATAGTTAAGTAGCATTTACAAAGATAGATTAAGAGACACTTAACTATATTTAATACAGTTTTCATTTTACCCTCTTAAGTCTACTTGTCTTAAGAGAAGTCTTCCTCTGCACGTACAGTGTACGTCACCTAACGTAAGGCACCACTCACAACTGAAGCAGTGTGAAGTGGACTTGTACTGAAACAGTACAAGTCGTAGTGCCCCGTTACACCTGGTAGCACTTTGTAGTCCGTCCAAGGACCACATTTCCCACATCTAACATGGACATGTTAGATGATAGTGGGAATACGCATCACGTTTCCCCTGAAAGCTACTCCTTTCTAAGTGATATAGAAAGGAGTGCGGTTGAACGAATGAGTTCGACCGTAGGAAACGATGCAATCCTGGCATTACTGTCCAACTTAGACAGAGATGCCCTCCATTCAAC